>NW_026067955.1:437138-540646 GCF_014885135.2 Alexandromys fortis
AGAGAAATGCTGTCTCAAGAAAAAAAAATGAGAAGAGAGAGAGAGAGAAATTCAACGTGAAACTTTGATATATGCAAATATTAAAGACAAACAAACAAACCTGAAATCGTTGCCAAAAAATCTTGAAAAGGCCGAGTGGTGGTGGCGCACGCCTTTAATCCCAGCACTCAGGAGGCAGAGGCAGGCGGATCTCTGTGAGTTCGAGGCCAGCCTGGTCTACAAGAGCTAGTTCCAGGACAGGAACCAAAAGCTACGGAGAAACCCTGTCTCAAAAAAAAAAAAAAATACTGGACCTGTTTAGCTCACCTGTACTTCAGGAAAAATATCACTGGGCCAGAACCTCAGTCCCACATCAGTACTTCAGGCCAAATTTGATTTGTCCACAACGCTAGGGAAGACTTGTGGCTGCCACAGAATAGCTGTTTCCTGGGTCTGCTGTCTCTCCTGAGGTTAGAATGAGAGCGCTGGAGACATCCAGTCTCCCCAGAGTGGGTGTCAGCTCAGTGGTAAAGTACTTGTCTAGTATGTGAGGCCATGGGTTTGATCCCAGACACCACAAGAAAAACAAAAACAACAATCAAAGAAGCGTGTGACGGTGGAGTCAGAGGCTAGGGAGAGCATCACAGACTGGGGCCTTCTGGGTATGTCATAACCGTTGCTATGATGAGCACGGTGCAGCTGTGACCGCCTGCACGAGACCTGCATGAAAAGGAGAGGGCTGGTGAGGTGGCTCAGCGGACGTTCTACTTCCTCTCTGTTGCTGTGATGAGCACCACGACCTAAAGCAACTTGGGGAGGAAAGAGTATATTTGGTTTACACATCTGGATCACAGTTCATCATGGAAGAAGGTCAGGGAACAAAAGCAGGCATAGAGGCAGGGACCATGGCAGAATGCTGCTTTCTGGTTTGCTCAGCTTGCTTGCTTAAACCACCCAGCACCACCTGCCCAACTAGAGCACCATTCATGGTGGGCTGTGCCCTCCCACATCAGTCATTAATTTACAAAATCTCCCAGAGACCAACCTGATGGAGGCAATTCCTAGGTCCTGCAGGCTAACAAAAGCTAACCAGTACAGTGGGTAAAGGCACTTGTTACCGAGCCTCAGTTGGATCCCTGGGATCCACAGAGTCAAAGGATAGTGTTCTTTCTCTCTCTCTCTCTCTCTCTCTCTCTCTCTCTCTCTCTCTCTCTCACACACACACACACACACACACACACACACACACAAGAGGGGGGGGGAGGGAGGGAGAAAGAGAGAGAGAGGTAAATTAAAAAAAAAAAAAAAACAGGCCAGCAGATTGATTCCACAGTAAAGGGTACTTGCGATGAAAGCCTGGCATCCTAAGTTAGACTGTTAGATTCCTGGAATCCACATAAAGGTGGAAGGAAAGAACCAGCTACAGAGAGCTGTCCTCTGACCTCCACATGCACACCATGACATGCGCATGCATCATAGTGTACATATATACATGAATAGAAGTTAGCAAAAAAATTCAAACAAAAACTGTCTCTCGCCTGTGGTGGGGGAAGCCACTGGGCAGATCATTAATCAGCAAACATTGGGGGCAGAAGGAATTCTCCCAAGAATTCCGCAAAGTATGTTTTTCCCCCATTGTTGGAATATATAAAACATGCTGTCTGCCAGAAAAGGTTAAGGTGCTTGGTGATTTTCTTCAGAGCAGTAGGTTTGATTAACTTCGTTCTCTCACTCAAGAGAAGGAAAGACAATTAATTACCTGCTGGCGACTGGGACACTCACTGCCGTAAAGGGAGCCTGACCAAGTATCCTCCTGAACTGGAGGAACCCAGCTTCATCTAGCTGTCCTTGGGACTGCGTTCTAGGGTGGCCCGCTTCAAGACAAGGGTGACAGGGATGACAGGGATGGTTTATGTGAGAGCTGCTTCCTCTCTCAGTATCCAAGAGACGGGGGCAACTGTAATGAAGAGAGGTGACCCCCATGAGGAAGACGGGTTTTTTTTTTTTTTTTTTTTTTTTTTTTTTTTTTTTTGCAGGTGCAGTACAGCGGACCCTAAGGGTCTGCGGTCTGCGCAGCGGTGAAATGACATTGTTTATCATGAGCCCGGCTCAACAGGATGTGAAGGAGAGCGCTATACATAGAGCACTGAGAAAAGCTCATTCTGTCACTCTACATTGAAATGATGCAGAAAATGGTCAATCACGCAATCAAAATCAAAGCACAGGGCCTGCATTCCAGCCTGCCAACAGCAGCTGCGCCTAGGCTCTGGGAGCCCAGTGGAGCCAGGCCCCCTGCTAGGCCTCACTCTCCCCTCTCTCTCTCTCTCTCTCTCTCTCTCTCTCTCTCTCTCTCTCTCTCTCTCTCTCTCTCTCTCTCTCTCTCTCACCCTGCCCCTGCCTTCTCTGCATGAGAAACAGTACTCCAGGCTTGGAGAGCTGCTTCACTGCTCCCCAGCTAAGCCTGTGGGCCAGCGATGCAGTCTGTCTGAAAAGAAGAGTGTCCTGGCCTCTGGCTAGGAGAGTACGTGGGACAGTTCTAAGAGGCAGGCACTGTAACCATTTCCTTTGGGGGAGTTGCTTTGTTTTTTATTTTTAAAATACATTTTTGCTTACTTTGTGTAAGGATGTTGTACTTATATGTATGTCTGTGCCCCCGCGTGTGTGCCTGGTGCCTTCAGAAGCCAGAAAAGAGCGTTGGATCTCCTTGGGCTAGAGCTACAGACAGCAGTGAACTGCCACGGAAGTGCTGGAAATCAAGCCCAGGTTCTCTGTAAGAGCAGCTAGTATGACAGCTGAACCGTCTCTCCAGGCCCCAGGATTTTGTTGTTGTTACTGTTATTTTTCAGAGTCAGTCCTACTGTGTAGAGTAAAACCTGGCAAACCCTGACCTTGAACTTGCTGTGCTGCGTGTCCTAACCCTGAACTGGAAATCCATTTGCTCCAGCACCAGTGTTGGGATTACAGGCATAACCATTCTACCTGGCATCATTTCTATTTTACAGGGGAGGAAAACTGAGAAACAAAGAGGTTCCATGTTGAAATAAGGAGTGACGGCGGGGCTGCGTCCCCAACACCCCGGCCGCTTGGCTAGCTCATGCCCGAAATAACAACACACAAACTGTATTCATTTAACTGCCTGACCCATTTCTATCTAGCCTCTTCTAGGCTAATTCTCACATATTAATTTAGCCCATTTCTAATGATGTGTGTAAGCACCCCAAGGTGCGCTTACCGGGAAGAGTCTAGCCTCCATCCATCCTGGTGTCTCTGCTCCAGAGAGCAGAGCTGTTGGGTCTGTCTGGGAGCAGAGCAGAGTCTGACCTCACTTCCTCTTCCGCCCAGCATCCTATTCTGTTTATTCCACCCACCTATGTTCTAAGCTATGAGGCCAAGCAGTTGGTTTATTATAATTAACCAATTACCTTCCTCTGTCAGTTCCATATGGACTGGAGATGTGACCCAACTGGTAGAGTGCCTACCTAGTGCTTATGGAGCCCTGAGTTCTAGTCCCAGAACCACATAAAAGCAAGTGTGGTAACATATTCTTGTAATCCTAGCATTTGGGAAGTGGAAACAGGAGGATCCGAGGTTCAGATTCATCCTGGGCTATGTAAGCCTGTGTGGCATGATTAATAAAAATACAGAGACAGAAATTAGGATTTAACCTGAAGGTCAGAAAGCAAAACAGCCAGCCACTGGCTCTTACCTCTACCTCAGTCCAAAATGTCTATCCTGCCTCCAGGAATCTCAGAATGAGACTGTGTGAGAGCTGTCTCCTCCTGTCTTACATTCCTGTCCAGTGCTGGGATTGAGGGTGTGCACCACTACCACCTAGTTTCTATGGCAAACTAGTGTGGCTACTGGGATTAAAGGTGTGTGTCACCACTGCCTGGTCTGCAAGATTGACCAGTGGCGTCGCTTTACTCTCTGAACTATAGGCAAACTTTTTTTTTTCAAGACAGGGTTTCTCCGTAGCTTTTGGTTCCTGTCCTGGAACTAGCTCTTCTAGACCAGGCTGGCCTCCAACTCACAGAGATCTGCCTGCCTCTGCCTCCCGAGTGCTGGGATTAAAGGCGTGCGCCACCACCGCCCAGCTATAGGCAAACTTTATTTATTAAAATACAAATGAAATATCACTACAAGCCTGGACTAAATAAGATTCTATGTAGATAGATAGATAGATAGATAGATAGATAGATAGATAGATAGATAAATAGATAAATAGATAAAATAACAGGCCCAATGAGATGATTCAGCAGCCAATGGGCTTATCTCAAAATCCTGATAACCTGAGCTTGGTGCCCAGAACACAGAAAGGGGGAGAGAGAATGGGCTCCACGGAGAGAATGGGCTCCATGGAGAAAATGGGCTCCACAGAGAGACTGGGCTCCACAAAGTCGTTCCCTGACATCCACAGTGCACCACCATAACATGTACGGACAAACAATAATAACAAGTGAAGTTTGATTGAAACCTCACCAAGGCTCAGGGAACATGGTGGACGAAAACAGAAAGAGAGTAAGAGCTGGAAGATGGGAAGATTGCCGGGAGATGCTGCCTTCTGGACGAGGACTGGTTGTTGCATCTGTGTTATCTGCACAGCACCAAACCAATCACCATTCTTGCAGGAGCGAGGCAAGAGCTCCCAAGCCTCCCGCCCCCCCCACACACACACACAGCTGAGTAGCTTCTGGCAGTTGATAGCTGCTGGGAAAAGGGAGTTCCGTTTTCTCTTATGTGGGAAGGAGGGTACATGTGGCTGCAGGTAGGCTTCCACGCTAGAGTGGATGGTCACAGTCGTGCAGAAACAGGCAACTCCAGTTTGGACTCAATGGGTTATTTTTTTGTTTGAGTGTTTTGGGTTCAGTTTCTTGAGACAAGGTATGACCGTGCAGCTCTGGCTGGTCTAGAACTCAATATGTTAACTGGCTGGCCTCAAACTCACAGAGATCCTCCTGCCTCTGCTTCCTGAGTGCTGGGATTAAAGCTGTGTGTCACTACTTATTCTTTATGTGGATGTGGATGTCGGGGGCACATGGGTGCCTGAGGAGGCCAGGGGAAGGTGTTGGATTTCCTGGAACTAGAGTTAAAGTCAACCATGAGCCACCCAGTGTGGTTCCCAGAAGGAACCACTCATAACCACTGAGCCACCTCTCCAGCCATTGTCAAAATAATTTATCATAGCAATAGAAAGGAAAACTCTCTTTTCCCCAAGGTTTCTCAAACATCCTGATTCTTTTGTTTTCCACTCCCGCCTTAGAGCTGGGAAGTATGATTTTGTTCAGTGGGCCAAGCTGCTCCAAAGAAAGGAAGCAAGGCTAGTGTGAGACACACATGTTTAATACCAACACTCAGGAGGGAGGACCAGAATGAGCCCTGAAAGTTCAAGGCTAGCCTGTTCTACATAGTGAGTTCTGAACCAGCCACAGATACAATAGCAGGGCTGGAGATGTAGCCCAGTTGGTAGAGCGCTTGTTTAGCATAGACAAAGCCCGGGTTAGATCACCAGCACCCACTAAGTCTGGTGCATGCCTGTAATCCCAGCACTCAGGAGCCAGAGGCTGGAAGATGGAAAGTTCAAGATCAATCCATCTCTGCCACACAGTGACTTGAGGAAGCCCAGCCCTCTCCTCTGGAGACTCAACTTTACTCACAGGAATGGCTCTTTAATGTACCTGTCTCTGGAGTCTGGAAAGATGGCAGAAGAACCAGCAGGATCAAATTACTGAGGAGATTAAGGAGGTTATATGGCTGCATTTGCCTCCCCTTCTGCCTCCCACAGACCTCCATGCAAGTTAGGCCCCACATTTCAGGACCAGAGACAACAGAGGAGGGGGGACCTAGTCCTGCTCCTGTCCTGGATGGCTCAGGGGAAGAGGAATGAACAGAGGCAAGATCAGGTGAGCCACAGAATGGGCTCAGACAGAGAGATGAAATCGGAGCACTGCCTCTGGGCCTGAGACTCTGCAGTCCAGGCCAAGGAGAAGCCTAGACTCCAGTAGGACAGAGCCCCTTGTCCTCCCTGGTCACCTCTGCCTCTAGGCATCATTAGGGCGCTGTGAAATTGAGAGCACTCTGCTATCTGTAGTCCTACGGAACCCCCAGGAGAGCCCTGCAAAATACACCACATTTGTGTCTGTGAAAATGATCCCCGAATGTCAGGAAATAAATTCAGTTTCCTGATTCAGGGAAACCTATACCTTTGTTTCCACAAAT
Organism: Alexandromys fortis; assembly: GCF_014885135.2. NCBI lineage: Eukaryota > Metazoa > Chordata > Mammalia > Rodentia > Cricetidae > Alexandromys > Alexandromys fortis. Next base: position 443,334 of record NW_026067955.1, read on the forward strand.
TAATTCCAGTTTTCCTCCCAAATCTGCTTTGCAGACATTCCAGATCTGTGGGGAATTGGGGGTATCTATAAATTTTTATACCTTTCTTTCAAGAAGGGAATTAATTCTCCTTTGATGTGGGCTAAGATGCCTCCTAACTAATTGAACTACTAAACAGTTCTCTCTCTCTCTCTCTCTCTCTCTCTCTCTCTCTCTCTCTCTCATCTGTCTCCACTCTTTTCATCTCTGATACACCATGAGGGGGCTAGTGGAGGGGATGGGGGCCATAACCAACATACAGGAGATAAGCTTGGAGTTAATGCCCAGCTTAGTCAACAGCCTTCCTGCCGCCTCAGGTGAGATGCTGAGTCGGGAGGTCCATGCTTTCAAGATGAACTTGGATTTCTGACCTTCAGAAATTGTGTGGCATGATAAATGTTGATGGTTTTTAGCTGCTAAATTTGGGAGCGTGTTTTTTATTCAATAGCAGATATCTAATACATTTTCCTCACCCTGAAAACCACAAAGCCAATCCATATATTTCTTTTTTAAAAGATTTATTTATTTTTATGCACATTGGTGTTTTGCCTGCATGTATGTCTGTGTGAAGGCGTCAGATCCCCTAGAACTGGAGTTCCAGGCAGTAATGAACTGCCATGTGGGTTCTGAGAATTGAACCCAGATCCTCTGGAAGAACAGCCAGTGCTGTTAACCTCTGAGTCATCTCTCCAGCCCTATTTCTTTTTAAAATAAATAAATAAATATAAAAATTAGCTGGGAGTAGTAGTACATGCCATCAATCCAAGCCCTCAGGTGGCAAAAGCAGAGGCCTCTATGAGTTAAGGCCAGCCTGGTCTATACAGCAAGTTCCAGGACAGAGTTACATAGAAAGACCCTATCTCAAAAAGTTATTTTATTTTTAATTACATGTCTTTGTATGGGCATGTGTGCACATGTTTACAAGTGTTCATGGAGGCCAGCGACTTCAGGTCCTCTGGAGCTATATCCATACATGCTATAAGGAAGTATGAGCCCCTTGACATGGATGCTGGGAATCAAACTCAAAGCCCCTAGAAGAGCAGCATATACTCTTAACTCATTCCTCTCTCCAGCCCCCGTTTTTGCTTGCTTTGAGATAGGACTGGTGTATCCCAGGCTTCTAGCTATGTAACCAAGACTGGCCTTGACACTCCTGGTCCTTCTGCCTTCTCTCCAGAATTACAGGCATGAACCTACATATGAGAACCACACCTGGTTCTCAACCCATGTCATTCCCTGCCTGGGTGGCTCAAGTCATTTACGATTTGGGGGGACCAAGAAATGGCTCAGTGGGTAAAGTGCTTGCCACCAATCCTGATGATCTGAGTTTGCTTCCCTGGAACTCCATGATAGAAGGAGAGAACCAAGTTCTGCACATGTATGTTTAAAAATACAAAAAGGGTTTTAGGAGGTACAGATGGCACATTCTAGTCATCGCAGCAATCAATCCAGAGGGTATTTGGAGAATTTTGAGTTTCAGACCAGCAAGGACTACAAACTGAGACCTTTTCACAAAAGACTTATTTTTTTTCTTTTATCTGGAGACAGGGTCTCACTGGGTAGCCCTAGCCCTGGCTGACCTGGAACTCTCTACGTCAATTAGGCTGGCCTTGAACTCGCAGAGATCTGCCTGCCTCTGCTTCACTAAGTTAAGGACCTCTTTTCTTTCCTGCTTCAGGAGCCAGAGGACAGTGTGCCCTGGCGAGCACCTTTATAGAGAACAGGCTGGTTCAAGCGCCTGGGGTTGGTGTCCATATTGGCTAAGCTGCTATATCTAAGGCTTCCCCCACCTCTATTTTTTTTTTTCCCAAGCAGTTTGGTTTCCCCTCATCTGCCTTTTACATATTTTTTTTTAAATATTGAGTCTTGTGGAGCCTAGCATGGCTGGAATTTGCTATATTGAGAAGGAAGACCTTGAACTTCTGATCCTCCTACCTCAACCTTCTTAGTGCCTGGGTTGTAAGCACGTACCAACCAGCTAGTTTCTGTGGTGCTGCGGAATCCAACTCAGGGCTTTGTGCATGCTAGGCAAACACTCTTACCAACCAAATCACATTCCTGTCCTTCCTTTTGCAATTTTTAAATTTTATTTTAATCACAACTTATGAAAAGAAATAAGAGCCAATATGCCCCTAGAACTCAGGAGCACAGCAAGCAGGTTACTATAATTAGCCTCCTTTCACAGGTGACAAACCAAAGCACAAAGGTTAAGTCAATTGTCCAAGGTCACAAGAGGCAGAAAGAGGCTAACAAAGCTTGGGCTGTGGGGTCAGTACCTCAATTATACACTCTTCCCAAGACTTTCTGCTTCCTTAATTTCCTATTCGTGTTTTGTAATCCTTTCCTTAAAGAGAGCAACAAAATCTGGATGTGGATGCAGAGGTAACAGATGCCAGTGTGCAGTTTTCTTGTAAGTATTTAAAAATACATTTACATATGCAAACGTATCCGCAGGGTTTGGCCGGCACCCAGCTTTTTCAGCATACTGTCCTGACTGCCTTTCCAACTGGGGTGTCGTGTCGTGTGCAACAAAGATAGTACCTTTATTTACCCATTTTCCCCAAGTTGAAGCTTCTCCGCCCTCCCTCGACAGACCTTCCTCTGTCCCCTACCCGAAGGTTCCTACCCATTTCTCACGTTTTCTCCTTTGGCCTTCTTTCCATGCCGGTTTCTTCTCTCACACTACCCCTTCCCCTTTCTCCTCACTTCTTATTCCCCTTTCTTCCTGCCTCCCGCATTTCTCCCCTTCCTTTGCCATCACCGTTTCTTCACGGTCCAACCAGTTTCCTCAGCTCACCGCCCCTCTGCCGGTACCCGGCCTTCGGCTTCCCAGCAACGCGCGTAGTCCCGGCATCCTTCCACCACCTCCCCCGCTACCACCCCTCCCTAGACGGGAGGGAGCGCACAGCCGGCGGGCGACGGAGCGAGCTGACAGCGTAATGAATGGCTTCAGCTGTAATTAGCGACCCCGCGGCTAATCACGATGTGCATTTACATTTTAAGTGCTGCAGCGGGAGCGGGAAAGGAAGCGACGCGCGGGTGGGGAACCGGGCCTTTTCTGCGTTTTCCCTCTCTGCAGACTCCGGAAAAAAGAGAACGGGGGAGTCTATGGCAAGGGTAGCGGTGGTACTGAGAGTGGGTGGCGATGTCCTTGAGTGCCAGCTTGGGTGGAGGCACAACTGCCTCCTCCTCACGGAATAAACTTGCAGCCCCCAGGTCTTTCAAACTACAGAGTCCTGTCCACATCTCCTCCAAGTTATTTTAACCCAGACTTGCTGACTCCCGGGGATGCAGAGCTCGCTTCTTTTCCAACTAGCCCATTCCTACATAGTCTTTCTGGAACTTTTTCTCAGGCCAATCCGAAACCACCGACTTTGAAAGTAGGCTACACAACCACGGAGAGCAAGCCTCCAAACACAATTCTCTGGTGGTTTTTTTTCAGTTTCCCGGTTTCAGGTTCCTGCCTTAATTTCGTGCCCCGCCACTGCCTGTGACCCGCGTACTCTGCAGTCTTGGTGTCTTCCCAAGGCGGTGCCTCCCGAACCTGCTCCTCCCGGTGAAGCCTGCAAGAACTGGGTGCAGGCCAGAGTTCCAGTTCGGGGTACACTCCTAGGGTGGGAGCAAGAGATTGGAGTCAGTCACTCACACTGAAGAAAAAAAAGGTCCAGGTGCTGCTGACATGCTCCACAAAGGGATGGGGAACCTGGTGTTCTGAGTTGCGGGAGGCCGAGAACTGTCACCATAGATAGCTAAGAGGAAACGGAGTGGGGACTGGGCAGTCCTATATCTAGACCAAAATTGTGCTCATTGCGGGCACTGCCATGCTCACGATACTGATACTTTCCGGATCACGGCTCCCTACAGTCCTAGGTGCCTCTTCCTTTGCCGCGGTAACAGGTTAACAGGTCCATCTGGCTTCCTGCATTCTGTGGAAGCCGGGCTGGAAACCTAAGGGCATGGTATCAGGCCTGGGTTAGAGGGTCACTCCTTTTTAAATTGCTTCCTCCCATTAGTCCTTCGTCCGTGGTCTTAGATTTCTATTGCTCATCTCACTTCGCAGCAAAGCCGGAGCTTCTACTTAGGTTCTAAGGAGTTTCCAGAGGGCATCCAACACTCCCAAAATTCCCCCAAAGCTTCCACTCCACCCTGCCTCCCATCTCTCAAAACCTTCTCTCAGTCTCTTTTTAGCAAAAACAACCCTCAGGATTTCTAGGAGCCAAGGCTGATTGGCAAGAAATTCCACCTGGGATTGGAAGTGAGGAATCGGCGTTCTCAGGGACTGAGCCAGGCAGATGAGAATGCGTGCGGCTCTAGTACAGGACTTTTAGGCACGACTATAAGAACAAACGCCTTGTCAGAAATGGTCTCCTGTTCTCTTTCCCATTCACTTTAGGTTGGCCTAGCGCATCACTTTCTGCAATTCAGGGGTGTGAGGGTACCGGGAGCCTGGAGGCCTGGTCAAGAGGGGGCAAGGCTGAAACCTGGGTCTCTAAGGATCATGCCGCGACGTAGAGGTCCGAGCCCAAGAAAGGCTCAGCGAGTAGCGGCAGTCAACGCCTCCTACATCCTGCTGACCAAGCACTGGCTGTCCTTGAGACAAAAATACTAGGGGGCGGGGGGGGGGGTCTCTAGGGGGTTGGAGAGGCGAGGCCCCAGGAGGTGGTCCGAAAATCTCTTACCTAGGTGGGGTCTAGGGATGCCCTTGAGCTGGAACCCTGCAAGACTCGGGGGGCAGGTTTGAATCGCCGTTTGCACCTCAAGCATAGTTTTTAATTAGGTTGCTCCTATGTGAGGGCTGATTCAGGGAGGACTGGTGGTGACTTCGGGGGATCTTCGCCTCCCAAATCACCCCTGGCGCCTTGACTCTGGACGCTGAGCACCAGCGCTTGATCCCGAAGGCTGGCGGGGCTGCGACTCGGACAAGTCACGCAGAGTTGGGGCGGGGCCTGGATCAAGGGGCGGGGCCTCTCCGGCTCCCAGGCGGAGCTTCGGCTAAAGGCGCGGAGCACAAGGCGCTGAGGGCGCAGAGTAGAGCTGCACCACCCAGTAGAAGTCTGGGCTGAAGAGCTTCCATTCGGTGCCGACATCCCAACCTCTGCCGGCCGTCGCCCGGCGCGACCCGCGGCCATGCAGCCCCGGGCTTAAGGCGACCCCATGGCAAAACCTGCGATCCCAGCAACGACGGCGCATGGAGAACTTCCGTAAGGTGCGCTCGGAGGAGGCGCCGGCGGGGGACGGTGATGAGGGTGGCAGCCCGAGCTCGGGCCCTTTCGCAGATCTAGCGCCTGGTGCTGTACACATGCGGGTCAAAGAGGGCAGCAAGATCCGCAACCTACTGGCCTTCGCCACCGCCAGCATGGCGCAGCCAGCCACGCGCGCCATCGTCTTCAGCGGCTGCGGCCGGGCCACCACCAAAACCGTCACGTGCGCCGAAATCCTCAAGCGCCGCCTGGCGGGCTTACACCAAGTCACGCGGCTGCGCTACCGGAGCGTACGCGAGGTGTGGCAGAGCCTCCCGCCTGGGCCCACGCGGGGTCAGACGCCTGAAGATCCGGCCGCCAGTCTCAGTGTACTTAAGAATGTGCCGAGCCTGGCCATCCTACTTTCCAAGGACGCACTGGATCCACTACAACTTGGCTACCAGCCTCCGAACCTCAATCCAGGTCCTTCGTCCCCTCCTACGGTGTCGACGTCCAAAAGGAGCCTGGGGGAGTCGGCTGCTGGAGAAAGCACAGCTAAGCGGTCTCAGCCTGAGCCAGGGGCTGAGAATGAGGACCCGACTGCCTGAGAACTCCCGGCTCTGAGCCACCAAGACCTGCTGGATCTTATATTCTCAACACTCCTACATCCACATGCACCATTCACACCTGGGTTTTAAGGGGTCCGTGTTCCTAGAAGATTGACAACGCTGATCCTAAGGCAACCGGAAATGGAGCTCAGGAATGGCAAGAGGATCCCTGAAGTTTGAGGAAACTTTGTGGGCCGTGTTACCAGAAGCCACAGAACTCCGCCCCCACTTTTTCTAGGCCATACTAGGATCTTTTTCGAGGGAAGTATGGTGGATAGTGAGACTCTTGAGTGTTCTTGGGGACCTAGGCTTTAAAAGCACCCTGTTTGCATGAAGACTGAGGGTTGAGAATCTTGAAGCCATCCTTGCTGTTGACCGAGGGCAGAAGCTGTGAAGCAGATTCCCTGAGGGTGGACAAGCTGAAAATGTTGGGACCCTATTCTGCCCCCCCCCCCCGGCAATTCCCCTTTTTAGCTTTCCTTCCTCTTAGCATCCCCCCTTTTGCATGGTGGCAGAGAGGAGACCTAGGACAAAACTTTCCATTGCCTCCTCCCCTGAGTCCTGCTGGTGGAGTCTTGCTTCCAATAAAACAAACATGAAAATGCCTCTGTCCCCAGTATTGGTTTTTTTTTCCCCCTTACCCACCCGCCTGTGCAAAAACCACTTTGGCATGCTTGCCTTCAGCCTTATTAGCCTTTGGAGTCTTTAATGTCAGACACAGAGACTGGGCAGTGTCAAAATGTCGCAGGAGAGACTTATGGTGGAACGGGCGGGGGTCTGTGTCCCTGTTGCATCCCCACAAAGAGAAAGGAAGCAGTGTTGCTGCTTTTCTGGGAGGGGAAAGAGGGAGAGCACGGATGTGCTGAAGGAGGCAGCCTGCCAAAGCTGGCAGACCATGCTAAGGTTCTAACCTTGCACCTTCCTCCCGGTAGACATCCTTACCCAGAAGGCAGGCACAAAGCCTCATGAGTAGGAGCTCCCCTTCACTGCCCTCTCTCTGCAAAAGGACAGCACACCCTTGGGAGAGGGGGAGGAGAGAGACAGCACAAATCCACTGCTAGAAATTACTATTCAGCAGAGAAGCTTGGGCTGTGAATCACTGCAGGCTCCCTGATAAGCTGCTGCCTCCAGCCCTGCACAGCTGTGTGTTGAGAGATAACGGCCTCTGATGCCTCTCTGCCCAAGTCCAAGCCAGTGAGGGTGGGGGTGTGCTGGGAGTGGGGAGCTGTGCAGCATGTAGCTCAGAATCTTCAGAGCAGATGCCACCCCGCGGAACTCAGCACCTCTGGAAAGGAGATGGGGGAGAGTACGTTTGTAAGTCACTGTGCTTGCAGAACCCTGAAATAAATCCTACTGGTGAGGAGGCTGGCTCCTGCCGCTGATGGAGGGGCTCCTTGGGGAGGCCTCTTCTCTCCTTCCAATATCTCTGCTTGTGCTTTGGATCACCGAGTCCTGTCATCCAGACTGTCCAATCCATTGCATTCATCCTCCCCCTGACTTATTTATTTTTAGAGGAGGTCTTGCTATGTAATGCAGGCTGCCCAGGACCTGACCCTCCTGCCCCAGCCTGGCAAGTGCTGGGATTACAGGTGTGTATCTTGTCCAGCTTGATTTCTTGTTCTTGAGGAACCTCTAAGGAGAGCCAAGGGATTTAGATGTGTTTGTTGGCCCCTCTCAGAGATGGAGCGAGAGACATGGAAAGAATGAAAACTGGGCTGGGGATGTAACTCAGTTGGTAGAGTGTTTGCCTAGAGTGTATAAAGTCTCCTTTTTTACTCCCAGTACCACATAAACTTGCCATGGTGGCACATGCCTGTAACGCCAGAACTCTGGAGGTAGAGGCAGGAGTGTCAAAAGTTCAAGATCATCCTTGGCTACACATAGCATTTGAGGCCAGCCTGGACAAAGTGTCTCATAAAACAGTCAAATATCCAAGAAACAGAGGTACCCTGGACTACAAGGCTTCTAAAGTTAAAGATATGATTTAGAAGTCTCAAATGCTAGAAACCTATGGGAGACTTGTCTAAATGACTACCCTAATTCCAGGACTATGCAAGCAGAGTCTATTAGGTTTGTCGGGAAGGCAAGGCTGTGGAGGCTCTTTGGATAGCATGTGAGTCTCCTTCCAGCCTAGAGTCACATCCTGAGATGGACAAGAAGGACATGCTTCCTCTAGCTTCAGAGTTAACCTGTTTCCTTGAAGGAAACCAAGTCATGAATGGCTTTCTTTCCTGCATCCCCACCCAAACCCAGCATGCCTGATTCCCAGGCTTTTCATGAATGTGTTAACTCATCACTTGGTACACATTCATAAACTCCCACTTCTGCCTTACTGATTCGCTGTCCCTGCTGTCCCTCAAGCAGTTTCCAAAGGAAGGGCTCATGTCTCTGTACCTCCTCCCTCCCCATCACAGAGGCTGAAGTGAGGACTTGAGAAGCCCTGGCTTAAGGAGAGGGCATGGATAGAACACCTCAGAGATAGTGTCCACCTCAGGGAGAACTGGTGGTAAAGTGAGAGAAAGGAAGTCTCTCTTGTGAGACCTCCATCTTTTCAGCACTGGCCTGTTTTGTAAACTTGCCCTAGGAGATATGAACAACCATCTTGTCTTAGGGTTTTATTGCTGTGAAAAGACACCATGACCATGGCAACTTTTATAAAGAAAACATTTAATTGGGACAGCTCAGAGGTTTAGTCCATTATCCTCATGATTGGGAGCATGGTGGTGTGCATACAGATGTGCTGGAGCTAAGAGTGCTATGATGTGGGATTCCCCCTCTATATGCTGTGAATACCATTGGTTAATAAAGAAATTGCCAGGCTGGAGAGATCGCTCAGTGGTTAAGAGCACTGTCTGCTCTTCCAGAGGTCCTGAATTCAATTCCCAGAAACCACATGGTGGCTTATAGCCACCTATGAGATCTGGTGCCCTCTTCTGACTTGCAGGCACACATGGAAGGAATGTTGTATACATAATAAATAAATAAATCTTTAAAAACAAAAGAAATTGCTGTGGCCTGTTGATAGGGCAGAGTAGAGCTAGGTGGAGAAAACTAAACTGAATGCTGGGAGAAAGAAGACGGAGTCAAAGAGAAGCCATGCAGCCCCTCCAGAGACAGATGCTGGACAGAGCGTTACCGAGTAAGCCACAGCCACGGGGCAATACACAGATTAATATAAATGGGCTAAATTAAGATGTAAGATTTAGCCAGTAAGAAGCTAGAGCTAATGGGCCAAGCAGTGGTTTAATTGATTTAATTAATACAGTTTCTGTGTGGTTATTTTGGGGCTGCACAGCTGGGAACAAACAAGAGGCCTCCTACTTAGGCAACAGGAAGTCAACTGACTGTCACATTGAGCAAAAGAGACCTCAAAGCCCACCCCCACAGTGACTCACTTCCTCCAACAGTGCCACACCTCCTAATTGTGCCACTCCCTTTGAGGGTCATTTTCTTTCAAACCACCTCACATCTACTCATCCCAGATAGAGTACCAGCGAAGACCACTGAGATGAGTGCACCCAAGTCTAATTTGGAGAACCAATTAGTTTATTGGGTTTACTTACAGAACATGGGCGGATGGGGGTTTACTTACAGAACATAGGCAGATGGGGGGTCACTTACAGAACATGGGCGGATGGGGGTTTACTTACAGAACATGGGCGGATGGGGGGTTACTTACAGAACATGGCGGATGGGGGTTACTTACAGAACATGGGCGGATGGGGGGGTCACTTACAGAAATGTGAGTGAGCCCCAGCAGCCACACAACTGAAAAGTCTCCCCTTGTCGTGGATGACAACTTGTCCATAACTGCATGTGTGGCCTTTCCTCCTCCAATTAACCTTATACATTCTATACACTCCAACACCTGCTGAGACCATGAGACCACATGCAGCTGGGAGCAGACTGCACACCCTGGAAAGAGGTGCTGGAGAGAGGGTATGGCATCTCAAGTGAAAGATCTGGTAAGGAACCCCAGCCCTCCCTTTGAGGAGTGTCAACAAGCACAATCTGAAGGGTCACTAATATGCTGCTTCTGATGATGATGGTGTGGTAGCTATGTTTGCAGGACGGTGTTTCCCCCAGATTGGTGCTTACCTCCATCCCTGTGACACTTGGGTCGCAAAATCAAAATCCATTTGGGAACATAAAAGCGTGTAATACAAGGTCAGATGAGTGGTGGACCTCCGTTTAGGCTTTTATTCAGCCAGCTCACTTTCATTGTTCTGTTGTGTCGTCTTCCAGTCTAGGCACAAGGTGTGGCTGGTGGTCAGATCACAGAATAATCCAGCATTGCTTCAGTCTAGGAACAAGGTGTGGCTGGTGGTCAAATCACAGAATAATCCAGAATTGCTTCAGTCTAGGAACAAGGCGTGGCTGGTGGTCAGATCACAGAATAATCCAGCACTGCTTCAGCCCCCCCCCACCAAAAAAACCCACCACAACAAATCAATCTATTGCAGAGAAAGAAAAATAACTTATGACCAATCTTGTTTATGCATGCCTGTAATGCCAGCTCTCAGGAGACAGAGGAAGGAGATTGGGGAGTTCAAGGCTAATTTAAGCTGCACAGTGAGTGTGAGACTAACCTGGGCTATATAGTAGGACCCTGTCTCAGAAGAAAACAAAAAGGTGGTGGTGGTGAGGAGGGTAAATAAAAACATAGTAATGTATGTGTACAAGCAGGTAACAACAAAACCTACTATGGTGGCCAGGTGGTAGTGTCACACAGGTCTTGAAACTCAGCATTTGGGAGGCAGAGGCAGGTAGATCTCTGTGAGTTCAAGCCCCCCCCCAAAGAAGTTTGTTTTTTGTTTTTATAAAAGGGGAGAGGCTGAAGAAATAGCTCAGTGCACAAGAGCATGTACTGCTCTTTCAGAGGACCTGGTTCAGCTTCAGCACCCACATGGCAGCTCACAACTGTCCTTAACTCCAGTTCCAGGGGATCCATCACCATCTTCTGGCCTTCATGGGTGCAGGCATGCATATGGTGTATTTTCATCCAGGAAAAACACTCATATACATAAAATAAAAATAAATAAATCTGCCCGGTGGTGATGGTGCACACCTGTAACCCCAGCTCTCAAGAGGCAGAGGCAGGTGGATCTTTGAGTTCAAAGTCAGCCTGGTCTACAGAGTGAGTTCTAGGACAGCTAAGGTTACACAGAGAAACCCTGTCTTGAAAAAATAAACAAGTCTATCAAAATAAAATTTAAAAAAATTAGTAAAGAGTTAGGGAGGGAGGGAGGGAGGAAATACAATCCATCACGGGACTGAATCTCATAGAACAATTGTAGCTATGCCCTGTGTGATCTGTGTCAGCGCGCTCTTTCGGCGAGCCTGCCAGTCACCCTGCTAAAAGCGTGTGCGTGTGGTTGAATGAATCCATTTGCTTGTGCCCTGTCCACTTCCTGGCACTTAAGAAGCCATTAGAGCATCGTGAAGTGAATGAACAGGGACTTGTTGGGCCGGGTTCTTCAGCTGTCACATTAGCGTCCATCACTGGCGCCGGAGAGGAGGCTTAACAGCTAAGAGCTTATGTTGTTACTCCAGAGCGCCCTGAGTTCAGTTCCCAGCACCCATGCAGGCCAGCTCCTAACTGCCTGCAGCACTAGCTGCCGGGTATCCATAACCTTCTCTGTCCTCTGGAGCCATTTGCATACATGCAGCATATACCCACAGCCACACGTTAATAACAACAACAACAACAATAATAACAATAATAATAAACAAAATTATTTTTAAAGTTCACAGCTGCCCAACCCCATAGACAGTGCCAGATCTGCCCCTAACTTAATCACAATTGTCTTAGCTCATCTGGAGCAGGGTCACCATGGAAAATAGATTATTACAGGTGTATGCTTGGACTTGTATCCCTCCAAAAGGCATGGGTTTTTGCTTTAAATTTACTTACTTTCTGTTCATGTATGCACACCACATGCATGTCTGATGCTCATGGTGGTCAGAAGGGTGTTGGATTCCCTGGAGCTAGAGTTTTAAATAGTCATGAACCACCGTGTGGGTGCTGGGAATTGAACCCAGGTTCTCCAACAGGAGCACCAAGTACTCTTAACCACTGAGCAATCAATCTCTTCAGCGCCCAAAAGACATGTTGCATGCCTAATCAATGGGGACTGACTGTGATTATGACCTAAACTGGAAACTCATTCTTTTCATGTTAAGGAGCTGCAAGACGGCTCCTCCAGTAAAGATACTTGCTGGCGGGGGCTGGAGAGATGGCTCAGTGGTTAAGAGCACTGGCTGCTCTTCCAGAGGTCCTGAGTTTGATTCCCAGCAACCACATGGTGGCTGACAACCATCTGTAATGAGATCTGGCACCCTCCTCTGGCGTGCAGGCATACATGGAGGCAGAATGTTGTATACTTAATAAATAAATAAATAAATCCTTTAAAATTAAAAAAAAAAAAAAGATACTTTCTGGCAACCCTCACTACCTGAGTTTAATTCCTGATATCCAAATGGTGGAAGGAGAAAACTGCCCTCCTTCAAATAAGTAAACATAATATATTTTTTAAAGATATAAGTTAAACCAGCCTCAAATCCAAAGATCTACTTATCTCTGCCTCCCGAGTGCTGGGATTAAAGGTGTGCACCAGCACTTCTCGGCGGTTTGGGGGTTTTATTTTGCTTACTGTTCCGGGCTTGGATCTAGGGCTTCATACCTGCTAGGCAAGCAGCTTGTCGCTGAAAACACCACCAGTCCTCAGTCATGATTTGATACCCATTTCCATAGAGAAATTCATTGCTGCAGAACTGCTCTGAGCTGCCCTCTACAGGTCGCTCTGGGAAAGACAGGCTCTGAGCTCATTTAGGGAGCTGGAAGACAGGATGGAAACCTTTCAACAGGGGAGCAAAAGAACTCCAAGCACAAACTGTGTGCTCCAGGTCCTGTTTCTGAGCAGAAGCTGAGGGAGTAGGACCTGGCTCAGACAGCGCACCACCACAAAGACTTGGCTCTCGCGCAAATGTGTGTCTCTGTATACTACTATGGATAGTGCGACCTTCAGACTAGAGCAGCTGTTTTGGTACCAGTCAGTCCCATAGAAAATTAAACACTTACTAAACGGCTCATGTGACATTTCAGATGTATGTTCAGAAGAACTGGAAACGTGTCCACACACACACACACACACACACACACACACACACACACACACACAATGTGCAGATGACTGTTTCCAAATGTGCTGGTGGGAATATCCAGAACAATGTCAAGTGGTAGCAATAATATGTTCTTGTCTTGCCTCTGGCTTTCAAGATAGAACTTCTCAGCATCTGTAACCATGGAAATTATGCTGACTTCTACAATTGCAATAAACTAAAACACATGAAAATGTAAACATGACTATTCAAACCACCCTATTCATAATAGCCCCACAGTGGGAATAGCCAGACTCTCCATCAGATGATGAGTGGATTGGGCCAGAGAGATGACTCCATGGAAAAGGTGATTGCTTTCAAGTCTAATGACCTGAGTTTGACACCGTACCCCTCCCTCCCAAGGTGGAAGAAGAAGGCTGAACGATGAAAGTTGTCCTCTGACCTCCATGCAAGCTGTGGCACTCCAATCCCAATAAATAAACATAGCTTTTAAATTTTTTTCAAGCTGGGCAGTGATGGTGCATGCCTTTAGTCCCAGCACTCAGGGTGCAGAGGCAGGCAAATCTCTGAGCTCGAGATTTGGTCTACAGGGCAAGTTCCAGGACAGCTAGGGCGGCACTGAAAGACCCTGTCTTGAAAAATCAAAAACAAAACAAACAACAACAACAAAACCACAAAAATTTCCAGCTAGAATGTTGATGTAATGCTGTGGGACAGTGGTCTGAACCCTGTTACTTGTATTTTAAATAAACGCTGATTGACCATAGCCAGGCAGGAAGTATAGGCGGGCCAACGAGAACAGAATTTTGGGAAGTGGAAAGATTTAGTCTGCAGTCATCACCCAGACACAGAGGAAGCAAGATGTGACTGCCTCGCTGAAAAAGGTACCAAGCCACGTGGCTAACACAAACAAGAATTATGGGCTAATATAAGTTATAAGAGCTAATAAGAAGCCTGAGATACTAGGCCAATCAGTTTATAATTAATGTAGACCTCTGTGTGATTTCTCTGGAACTTAACAACTGCAGGAACTGGCAGGAGAGAAACCTCAGTCAACAATGCAATGGAATAGAAACCTGCAAGGGCAAGGAGTGAGAACAGATTAACATTATATTATGGGCTAAATAGTATTCCTCCAAAATTCTTGTGTGGAAATCCTAACCCTATGCCAAACATGGTGAAGCACCCCTTCAGTCCCAGCATTTGGAAGGCAGAAGCAGTGGATATCTGTGAGTTCAAAGCCAGTCTAGTCTACAAAGTGAGTTCCAGGACAGCCAAAGATACACAAAGAAACCCTGTCTTGAAAAAAAAAAAAACAGAAAGAAAGAAAGAAATCCTTACCCTTAGTACCATAAGATGTAGCAGCATCTACAGATAGGACTTTAAAGAGGTAGTTAAGACTGGATGTGGTGGTTCACACCTACAACTCATCCTTTAGAGTAGACTGAGGAGGACTGATCCTGGAGATCTGCCTGTAAGACCCTGGAACAAAGGGGGGATCCATAAAGCCAAATACCACATTATGTGGTTTTCTTTATATGAAATATCCACAGAAGGTACTATGGAATAATCCTTCTGGACTCTATGTAAATTATACCGTGATTGACCTAATAAAGAAGCTGACTAGCCAATAGCTGGACAGGATAAGATTAGGCTGGAAAACCAAACTAAGGACACTGGGAAGAAGGAAGGTGGAGTCAGAGGAGTCACCACCACGACATGGAGAGGATACGGGAGGTGCAAGATGAAAGAGAGGTAATGTCACATGGCAGAATTAAGGATTAATAAAAATGGGTTAATTTAATAAATGGATTAATAACCAGGCAATGGTGGTGCACACCTTTAATCCCAGCACTCAGGAGGCAGAGGCAAGCGGATCTCTGTGAGTTCAAGGCCAGTCTGGTCTATAGAACGAGTCCTAGGACAGCCAAGCTATACAGAGAAATCCTGCTTCAAAAAAACAAAAAAAAATGGATTAAGCCGGGCAGTGATGGCACATGCCTTTAATCCCAGCACTCGGGAGGCAGAGGCAGGCGAGGCCAGCCTGGTCTACAAGAGCTAGTTCCAGGACAGGAACCAAAAGCTACTGAGAAACGCTGTCTCGAAAAAATCCCCCCAAAAAAGTTAAAAAAATGGATTAATAGAAAAATAGAAATGGACTAGTTAATTTAATTTGTAAGAGCTAGTTAGTAATAGACCTGAGCTATTGGTCGAGAAATTACAATTAATATTAAGTCTCTGTGTTGGTTATCTGGAAACTGGCAGGGGTGGGAAAAGTACCACAAACCTGTAATCCCAGCTACTTGAGAAGCAGAGGCATGCATATGGAAAGTCTGCTAAGGCTAAAGAGTAAGTTCCGGGCCAGCCCTGGCAATGTAGTGAGACATTATAAATGTAAGGAGCTAGTGATACAGCTTGGTGCTGAAGTGCTTGCCTAGCATATGAGAGACACTAGCTTCAATCCCAAGACTGGCCGAGGGATAAAAGGAAGAAAACAAAACAACCAAGAGGCTGGAGAAATGGCTCAGCATTTAAGAACACTTGCTGTTCTTGAAAAGGACCAGGATTTGGTTTCCAGCAGCCATATGGTGGCTCACAACTATTTGTTACTCCAGTTCTGGGGATCAAATGGCCTCTTCTGGTCTCCATGCTGGGATTAAAGGCGTGTGCCACCACCGCCCGGCAGAGGGTCACCATTCTTGAACTGATATTATTTCTGGGCTGATGAGAAGTTCTGGAATTAGACAGTTGTCATGATTACATGCAGCAATAGCTATAATGAACAGCTGTCTCTATATCTTAAAAAGGTGAGTTTTATAGTTTGTGAGTTATAGTATTCTAGACAAGTGTTCTACCACTTGTTCTGGGCCACATTCCTAGCCCTTTTATACAAAGCAAACAACAAAAGCAGACTTTCTCTGTTAACTTGTTTGGTTTTTTTTTTTTTTTCCAAGATAGGGTTTGTCTGTAACTTTGAAGCTTGTCCTGGAACCCATTCTGTGTACTAGGCTGACCTTGAACTCACAAAGATCCGCCCACCTCTGCCTCCAGAGTGCTGTGATTAAAGGTGTGCGCCTCCACCTGGCACAACTTGTTTCTATCAGGTATTTTGTCATATCAATGAAAAAGTAACTAAGGGAAGCTGTGGTAGCTCTTTTAAGCCCAGCATTCAGGAGGCAGAGGCTGATGGATCACTGTGAGTTCAAGGCCAGGCAGGGCCATATTGAAACTTTGTGTCTTAGTCAGTGTTCTATTGCTGAGAAGAGACACCAGGACCACAACTGTTATAAGAAAAAAACATTTAATTTGGGCTTGCTTAGAGTTTCAGAGGCATTAGGACAGGAAGCATGGTGGCACTCAAGCTGGCCTGGTACTGAAGAAGTAGCTGAGAGTGCCACACTTGAAGGCAGCAGTAAGAGAGACACACTGAGACTGGCTTGGGCTTTTGAAACCCCTAAACCCACCTCCAGTGTCACACTTCCTCCAACAAGGTCACACTCACTCCAACAAGGCCACATCTCCTAATCCCTCTCAATTAGTACCACTCCACGATGACCAATCATTCTCATTCAAACCACCACACCCCATATCAAAAAATAAAATTATAAACCGGGTGGTAGCTGTGACCTCCCAGCAGTCAGGAGGCAGAGGTTGGTGGATCTCTGTGAGTGCAAGGCCACGTGGCACAGAGAAGTCAAGGAGAATTTGGACAGGCCTAGCATGGACTCGCACCCCTTCAATCAAGTCACAGTTTTCTTTCTTCTTTCTTTCTTTTTTTAATAATTATTTATTTATTATGTATACAATATTCTGTGTGTATGCCTGAAGGCCAGAAGAGGGTGCCAGACCTCATTACAGATGGTTGTGAGCCACCATGTGGTTGCTGGGAATTGAACTCAGGACCTTTGGAAGAGCAGGCAATGCTCTTAGCCACTGAGCCATCTCTCCAGCTCTTCTTTCTTCTTTCATTTTTCTCTTTTTAATACATATTTATTTTTTAAATTATTTATGTTTCATGTGCACTTGTGTTTTGCTTGAATTTATATCTGTGTGAAGATGTCAGATCACCTGAAACTGGAGTTACAGACTGTTGTGAGCTACCATGTGGGTGCTAAGAATTGAGCCCTGGTCCTCTGGAAGAACAACCAGGGCTTTTAACCTCGGAGCCATTTCTCTGGTCCCTTTTCATTCATTCATTCATTCATTCATTCATTCATTTATTTAATTCACCCAAAATGTCATTTCAGTTTTTGAAGATTTAGTTTAGGTTTATTTATGTGTCTGTGGGTGAGTGTGTACCACATGTGTGTGGGCACTCAGGAGGGTCAGAAGAGGATGTCAAATCCCCTTGGAGCTGAAGTTACAGGCAGTTGTGAACCACCTGATGTGAAATAAACTTGAGTCCTCTGACAGAGCTGAAAGCATTCTTAACTATTGAGCCATCTTTTTCCTGTTCAGTATTTATTGTTTTGTTTTTGTTCTTGTTCTTGTTTTACTTTCTGAAACAGGGTTTCTCTGCGTAGTTTTGGCTGATCGTGAAACCCTGTCTCAAAAAAACTAAAGAGCAAATGAATAACAACCAAGGCAATGTTCAGAGAGCTTCAGGGTAGCTTAACCAGTGGGGACTTTAAGAAAGGGAACAATAATTATAATGTTCATTGAGTCTTATAAGTTTTTCTACCAAATTAATAGGACCCAAGGAAGGAGTTATAGGAATGTTTATTGAAGGCTGACTGAACAGGAGTTCCAGGGGCCTGGCCTTGAGATTCATGTCTGAAGTGAGGGACAATCTTTGGATTGAGTCTATACCTGGATAGATAATGTCAGAATGTAATTGAATTAGCAGAAGGTGAGTTAGTTTTTTTTCAGAGTTAATCAAAAGTTTACTCAAAGTGGGCCTGAACTAATCAGGTGAAGACTATGTGTATATGAGTTTTTGATACAGGGTCTTGCTATGATATATAAAACTCATACCCAGTCTGGATGTGTCACTATGTAGACCAGGCTGGCTCAGAACCTGTAGCGACCCTCCTTCTGCTTCCCAAGTGCTAGTATTACAGCTTAGAGGGGTTCTGTTTTGTTTCTTTGGTTGTTGCTAACCTGAACTCACAGAGATCTGCCTGTCTCTGCCTCCTGAGTGCTGGGGTTAAAGGTATTCGCCACCATTGCCAGGCAGAGGGGTCTTTAACAGAGGGTGAATCTATCGGAGAGCCTCTGTTGCTGACTTAAGGAATAAACAAGGCACTGTGACAGAGTCTATGGAGGTAGGTTATGGGATGAAGACGCGAGGATGGCCTCTAGCTGCTAAGAATATTTTTGGCTGGTTGCAAGAAACAAACTCTGAATTGTGCCAACAACCTGAATGACCTTGGAAGAGGACTCCAAGTTTCAGACAAGACACAGACACAGCTAACACACTGATCAGCGTGTGAGACCCTGAGGAGGGAACCTAGTTTTCCTCTGCCTACACTTTTGAGCCAGAAAACTGGAAGGTAATGATGGGATTGTTTCAAACCGCTAGTTTCAATAAGTTTGATCCCAGCCTTAGTGAAAGGAGTGAGGCAAGTATTTGACCATAAACATCCAGGTGAGTCCCATGTTCGTGTGTGTGTGTGTGTGTGTGTGTGTGTCTGTGTGTCTGCGCATGCACGCGCATGTACATGCATATTCACATACAAGCAGATCAGATACTAGGTTGACATCAGTTATCGTCCTCTATGACTTTCCACCTTATTTCCCAAGAGGAATCTCACTAAACTTGGAGCTTGGTGTTTGGACTAGAGCTGAGTTTCTGTGGGATCTGAAATCCGGTCCTCATGTTTACACAGAAAGCACCTTATCCACTGAACCATCTCCCTAGACCCTAATAAATAAATAAATAAATAAATAAATAAATAAATAAATAAATAATTTTTTTAAAAAAAATCTAATTTTTAAGTCTGTTTCCTTATCTGTAAAAGTGTTTGAGCTTTTTTTAAAAAACGGACAGGGGATCATGTGACTCAAGCTGTCCTTGAATCACCCCTCCCCCTTCCCATCCTCCTGCCTCAACCTCCAGAGATTATCGGCCTGAAAACCACGCCCAGTAAGAAAAAAAAATATTTTTTGAGACACAGGCTGCAAAGGAGGAACGCTAATTCTTTGCCTGTAGAATGCTAGGATCATAGCCTGCACCACCGCGCGGAGCAAAGCGGTTATTTTTATCATAGTTTGACGTTATTATCGGCACAATTCCAATTTTTGATAGCGCCTCCGTTGTCGGATTCCAAAATCCTCAGGGTCCACTGCGTGCCCTGCCTTTCCTCCCACTCCAGGATGTTCACTACGGGACTCCGGTCACAGGACCAGCAGCATCCGCAAAGCGCTGACTTAGTTTGTCCTCAACGTGCCGCCGTACCCCACGGTACCCCACCCGCTTCCGTAGGCGCGGGCTCCGCAGTGGGCCGGCCTTCGGCTCCGCCCAGCGTGCGTCGGTGCGTGAGTCCGGCCCCCACGAGCTGCTGAGCCGCCCGCGAGCTCACACCGGCTTCTCGTCAGCCTCAGCCTGTGCGCTGCGGTCGCCGTCATGCTTGCCGCTGCCCTTCGTCGCTGTACCGCAGCCGCGGCCACCCGAGGCTTTCTGCACCCCGTCTCGGCCCCCAGCCCCGCCGCCGGTAAGGCCCGCGCCCGCCACAGCCCGCACCCGCGTGTCCTTGCGGTGACCTGGGCTCCCGCCGCCACTCGAGGGTAGGCTCCCCGGCGGCCTAGCCTTTGCCCTGCGAGCCGGCTGCCGAGCCCGGTGACCGCAGACCGTCCGCTGCCGTCTGGAGTTGTGTGGGAGACTCAAGGAAGCGCCCCCCCAGGCCTCCCTCCGGCCACTTCCTGGTGCTGGATCCCCGACCCGTCAGGTGTGGACCTGCCGGGGTCGCTGAGGACAAGGGCTCAGCGCTTCTTTTCAGTCTCTGGGCCGTGACCGTTCCCGGCGCTGACCCCGCAGCCACCTGACCGGGAGTGGCCCCGCCGGCCTCCGGCGTCTTGACGAAGGTGACATTGAGCCTCCGGGCGCGCCGCCCGCCCTGCGTTTCCTAGAACACCATTCGATTTCCCAGTGGGACACAATACACTTTGCGTCTTAATCGGGCAATTCTCTGCTGGCGTTTTTTGTGTCACCTTCATAACTCGGTGCGGTCACGTTTAAGGACTGTTGAGCCGCGCTCTATATCCGTGTTTAAAATAGATGACCGTATGTGGTGGTTTCTTAGGATTTGCAGCAGAGCCCGAATGTTGATCGGTATTAACCGTAAGAATGTTAACGTTTCCAAAGTTGGGTACCAAATACCCAGGAATCCGGGATGTACAAACATGGGAAAACTTCATGAATTCCCACTCCGCCCATTTAAAATTAGAAGCCTGAATGCTAGCTATGAAACGCAAAGTTTTGTTGCCTGTTTCCCGCTCTCTGTGAGCTGGAGATTTTGTGTCCATCACTGCCCGCCCACCCCCAGTGCTGGGGCAGGACCCAAGGCCTCCTGCATACTAGATAATTGCTCTGCGGCTTAGTGCATTTTCCGCCTCCTCCACTAGCACTGTATATCTTATTTGTGTTTGGTTTGGTTTTGGTACGTCTCACTATGTAGCCCTAGCTGTCTTGGAACGCTATGTAAACCAGTCCAGCCTTGAACTCAAAGGAATAGTGGTATTTTTGTGATAGGGCCTCTGTGTGGGCCCAGCCGGGCCTGGAACTCACAGGCCAGCCAGTAATTTAGTGCCTTTCTTCTGCCTCCCGAGGGCTGGGGTTTTTGGTGGGAGCCACCACACCCAGCTTAAGTAAAGCTTTGTACTTTTAGTTACAGTAGGTGTGCGTGGATCCTGGTCTGTGGTGGTAGCGTATACTACATTATGAAATTTTGTTCTTGTGTGTTAATATAAAAATAATTCAGCCAGGTATGATGTCCCAGCACTAATAGGAAGGCAGCAGCAGGTGGATCTTTTTTGTATTCCAGTCCAATGGTGGCTACATGTGAGAGACCCTGTCTCACACACAAAAAAGTATCTCAAACACTGGGTGGTGGCACACGCCTTTAATTCCAGCACTTGGGAGGCAGAGGCAGGCGGATCTCTGAGTTCGAGGCCAGCCTTACAGAGCTGTCACAAAGAGAACCCCTGTATCAAAAAAAAAAAAAAAAAAAAAAGTAACTCAGACACTCCAAAATTATGTTTCCTTGATAATTTGAACCTAAAGAGTCTTTTTGCTTCATTTAATTTGTCTTTTATATTTGTTATATTAACAACATAACAATCAAATAAGTATAGGATTAGGGTTAAAAGACCCATGGGGTGCGGGGTTCACTTGCTCTTGCAGAGGACTCAGGTTCTATTCCCAGCACCCACATCCAGAGGATCTGACACCCTCTTCTGACTTCCTCAGGCATCCCATGAAGTGCAGACAAAACATACATTTTAAAAAGCCAAGGAGATGATGGTGTTTTCAGAAAAATATGACACCTATTTAGAGAAACTGACTTTGTTAGTGGTGGGACTGTTCCTCTTTCTTAGTTAAGTTTGGACTATCCTAGTATTAAAATGCTGCCTAAAAATAAATAAATAAATAAAAATGCTGTCTAATTTTTTTCATATAGAGAAATATCGCGGAAATTTTTTGCTTTTGTTTTTGAGTTGGGGTCACCCCATTGAAACCTGGCCTGCCTGGAGTTTACTGTGTGGATCTGACTGATATCAAACTTGTAGCAGCCCTTCTGCCACCCTGGATCCTGGGATTAGAGGCACAGCACCACACTTAGCTAGGAAATTTTTTTTTTAAAGGAAAATATCTGCTTTTTCTTCTTTTTTTGGAGGGGAGGTCATTGAACTTCAGGAGTTTGTTATGTTAAGGGAAATTTTCTGCTTTTTTAAAGAAAGTTTGGAAAATGTTAAAGGTTTATTGTTGTTTTTTAAGAAAACCATAGACTGGCCAGGCGGTGGTGGTGCACACCTTTAATCCCAGCAGAGGCAGATGGATCTCTGTGAGTTTGAGGTCAGCCTGGTTTACAAGAGCTAGTTCCAGGATAGGCTACAAAGCTACAGAGAAACCCTATCTCAAAAAATTAAAACAAAAGAAAACAAAAAAATCAAAAATCATAGACTAAAGTTCTCCTCTAGGTTTATCTCTGAGGCTTTCTATTGGTGTATAATTCAGAAACCAAAGGCTTTATTTTAGATGATTGTACCATATATATGGTATACCCAAATACTGCCACAAGGGGGCAGTCTTGGTTGCAAATGGTGTCTATTCCTTTTTATCTGTGTGACCTTGTACATACTAATTGACCTTAAACTTTAGTTGTCTTTTGGCAGTTGAGACAATATTTTGGGTGTTGCACAGCTTTAATCCCAGGATTGGGGAGCCAGAGGAAGGTGGGACCTCTGAGTTTAAGGCCAGCTTAGTCTACAGAGCCAGTTCCAGGACAGCCGTGGCTACTACACAGAGAAATCCTGTCTTCAAACAAACAAACAAAAATATGTTTTGGTATCTGTGAGGTTTAAATTAGATAATGCAGCTCTTGACACCTTGACTGGCACAAAGGCTTGATATGGTCATGCCAAGTATAGTCTACTCGTCCTATATTTTGTTCGTGGTTGACAGAAATGTGCAAAGCATATTTGGTTTGTTGTGATTCTCTTCATTTTAAGGTTGATATTTGTTATTGGTATGGGATCATACGTTTTATACTAAAAGTCAAAAAAAAAGCTGGGTAGCCGGTGGTGATGGTGCACACTCCCTTAGTTCAAGTACTCAGGAGGCAGAGGCAGGCGATTCTCTGAGTTCCAGGCCAACCTGATCTACAGAGAGTTCCAGAACAACTAGGGCTACACAGAAAAACACTGTCAAAAAAAAGAAGAACCTGGACATGGTGACTTAGAGCTAGGGAGGCTGAGGCAGGAGGATCATTAAGAGTTACAGACCAGTCTGGGATAGAGTTGGGACCCCATCTCCATAAAATAAATTGAAGAAGGGTGTGTAGGAGTCCCTGGTTGGTTGGTGTTGGGATGCATTCTTTTTTTTTTTTTTAAGATTTTATTTATTATGTATGCAGCGTTCTGTCTGCATGTACACCTGCAGGTCAGAAGAGGGCACCAGATCTCATAGATGGTTGTGAGCCACCATGTGGTTGCTGGGTCTTGAACTCAGGACCTCTGAAAGAGCAAGCAATGCTTTTAACCTCTGAGCCATCTCTCCAGCCCCGGGATACATTCTTTATAGCAGTGGTTCTCAACCTTCCTATTGCTGTGACCTTTAATACAGTTCATGTTCTGGTGACCCCAACAATTAAATCGTTTAGTTTCTACTTCATAACTATAATTTTGCTTCTGTTATGAATTGTAATGTAAATGTCTGATATGCAGAATATCTGATATTTAACCTCCAGGTTGAGAGCCACTGTTCTATAAGGTCTTAAACTTTCTGATAGGAATAATATCCCTCCTTAGTCAGTTTGCTCCAGGGTCCTCTACCTTTTGAGAGTGGGATTACAGTTAGGACAGCATGTCCACCCAGTGTTTTATGGGGGTTCTGGGATCCAAACATACTGGGCCATTTTTCCAGCCCTGTTTTTCTTTCTTTTTTTTTTTTTTTAATTTAGAGGCAGGGTCTCTTGTAGCTCAGGCTGGCTTTGAATCTAAGGATAACCTTAAACTCCTGATACTCCTTCCCCCACCTCCTAAGTCAGTGTTTTAAGTCAAACTCTAGTCAGCCCTAGAAATTATGATATCCTGGCTCCTACATTCTTACCCTGGAAGGGTGGGGGTTTTTTTGTTTTTTGTTTTTCCTCTTGACAAATTGCTGGACTGAAGCAGCACTTCGTATTCTTTGCAGGTGTTTAACCCTTAAGCCCTTGAGGTCTTGAGCTTTGCACTAAATAACCCTGCTGTCAGTTTGTTAATGTGCCCTGCGTATCATTTCCTTCTGTCCCTCATTCCTAGAATTACCACTACCAAAAGGGACTGTTCTTGGGGCCTTCTTGTCTGTTTAATTTTTAAGCAGAAAGCCATCTGATTGAACTAAATTTGAACACAAAGGATTAAAGAGCCCTTTATTGGATTTTATTTTTCTAATATATAGTGTTGGGGTTTTCTAAACTTGTAGAACTGAATGCCAAAAGCAGTGTTAGAAATATTTTTTGGGCAGCTGGGTGGAAGGAGACTCCTGTAGTCTGGGTAGCAGAACATGACAGTAAATTTCTGATCAGCTTCTGCCTCTCAGGTGCCGGGTTATAGGTTTGAGTTACTACGCCCCACCTGCTCGATGTTGGAGATTGAACCCCGGGGCTTTCTGCATTTTAGGTAAGCATATAACCAACTGAGCTACCAGCCTAGAGTAGATTTTTTTTTTTAAACATTCTTATTTTCACACTTCTCTTTTCCTCCTCTGATGGCCTTTAGGTTGTATCAAAGCACTGAATAATTACCAGAAATTTGTATTACCAGCCAGCATGGTAATGCATGCCTGTAATTGGAGGTAGAGGCAGGAAAACCAAAAGTTCAGGGTCATTCTTGTCTACATACAAGTTTCAAGCCAACTTAGGCCACATAAGACTCTGTCTCAAAATGTACATGTGTGCATGTGCTAACACCACGCAGAACCCACTTAGGCAAAGAGAATGTGTTTGGGATGCTGGTGCTGGGGTGGAGGGGGGGGTGCCTGTATGATTTCTCTAAAAACAAAGTGTTAGCTATGTGTGTGAGAAAGAGCTGGACCTGATCTAATTCCAGCTTTTGAGAGGCTGAAGCAAGAGGATGGAACATTCAGATTAGCCTTCAATATGTAGGGAAATGCTCTCTCAAGAGAAAAATAAAACCTATCTATCAATATATATATAAATAAAACATTGCCTTACTTGTAGGAGGAGTGTCTAAGGACAGGTCCTTAGCTAATAGTAGGTTCTACCCATTACTGGGTTTAGAACAATTTAAACTTTGTGGGACATAGGATAGTCTGGTTGTGTGTATACCCAGTGTTTGGTTTTATCTTACTGTTTTTGAGACAGGGTCTTTCTTATAACCTTGGTGGGTCTGGAACTCAAGGGGGTCTACCTTGCCTCATCCTCCTGAGTAGTGGGATTAAAGTGCCACCATGCTTGGCTCAAGTGATTGTTTTATAAGGGTTTATTCTGTTTTCTGAGATTTGATTTTACTCTGTAATCTAGGCTGGCCTCAACTTCCAAAGTGTTAGTATTACAGACGTGAGTCACTATACCCAGCATGGCCCCCCCTTCATGTAACAGTTTGTAATTTGGATTCTAGGAAGGCATAATCAAATCTTTGAAGGGCATGACCACCTTGGCTTGAATTTACAGTTGCTGGTTGTCTGTTTTTATAGTTAGAAAACAAAGCTAGCACTCATATCCACACCTAGAAGTAAACAAAAGAAATTGCTACCATGAAGTGCTTTTCTAGGTTGAAGGTAAACCTAACAGTTGACCCAGAGTTAAAAAACTAGTCAGGCAAGGCCCTGGGATCTAACCACTGGAGAATAGAGGAATCAAACCAAAAAAAAAAAAAAAAAAACTTAACTCTAGGAGGTTGTACGTACGTATACTTGGATTTTTCTTTAGTAAATATTTAAGAGGAAAATTACTGGATTATATTGTTTTTTATAATTTATTTTTTATTTTTATTTATTATGTATATAGTGGTCTACATGCATGCATGCCAGAAGAGGGAACCAGATCTCATCACATGTGGATGTGAGCCACCATGTGATTGCTGGGAATTGAACTCAGGACCCCTGGAAGAACAGTGCTCTTAACCTCTGAGCCATCTCTCCAGCCCCTATAATTTATTTATTATTTTTTAATGTACATTGGTGCCTTGCCTGTGTGTATGTCTGTGCGAGGGTGTCAGATCTTGGAGTTTGAGACAGTTGTTAGCTTCCATGTGAGTGCTGGGAATTGAACCTGGGAAGAACAGTCAGTGCTTTTAACTGCTGAGCCATCTCTCCACCCCTGTAGCTATGCTTTAATTTGATAAGAAATCACTAAGCAGTCTTTGAGAGTGGTTATACCATTTTACTCTTCTGCTTTAAGTAAGGATAACTTTAGTTTTTGAAAAGGTAGCTTAGAACTTCCAGGTAATCATGAGATAGAGGGTTATAAAATGTGGTGTATAAAATGTATTAGTCTTCCAAAAATACTGAATATATGTGTAGTTTTGATTAAATGTTTAGATGTCAGCTACATTTAGGTTTAGAGACCTTTTTCCTTGTCAAAGAAGTTAAAACATATCTATGTTCAGCCCATTTATACATGTGTTCCAATTTGTTTGGGACCAGGATTGTGCAGAAAATTTGTCTGGAAATTGGGTCTTGGGCTGTGTGATCTTCTGGGACTAATAGCAGATATTTTGCTCAAGATGCGAGTCCTTTCATTTGATCTCACAGTCCTAAAATGGCTATTATACATTTTGTTTGTTTCTCTCCTTTTCTATCAGTTATATTTTTATTTTTTCAGTTATCATATTAAGGCTGTAATAAGAGCTGAAGAAATGACTCATTGGTTAAGAGCACTTAACTGCTCTACCACAGCACTACCGGAATTCAGTTCCCAGCACTATCAGAAGGTTCACAATGTAACTCCAGCTCCATGGCATCCAATAGCTCTGGCTCCTCAGGGTGCCTGCATTCATGTGAATATACCCACACACGGACAGTTTTACTTTTGTTAGTACTTAAATTTTGTTTTTCTTGCTTCTTGAGACTCTATAGCCCAGGCTATGCCTAGAATTCACTGTAGGGCAGGCTAGCCTTGAAATTAGCCTAGGCCACATAGCAAGATCTGCCTCAAAAATAAAAAGACAACTTAATGCATTAGACAATATATGTTAAGCATTCTTTATATATTTTGTCCTCTTCTCTTGTTCTCTACTCTTTCTTCTGCCAGCTTCTATATTAAGGACATGATACAGCATTTACATTTCAAAATAGTCTTATTGCTATTGAAGTCATTGCTCTTTTCCTTTGTAGCTGTCCAGTCCATTCGCTGCTATTCTCATGGATCACATGAGACAGATGAGGAGTTTGATGCTCGCTGGGTGACATACTTCAACAAGCCAGACATCGATGCCTGGGAATTGCGTAAAGGTAATTGGAACATAGACATATCTGTCTGTTAGGGTGTGTAAATATGAACTATTTTCACTAACTAGTTTGAAACTCTGCACTGGAGGGTGTTTAATAGCATCTTTGACCTCTACCTGTATTTGACCTGTATTTGTGATAAATATATCACAATTACGAAAACCAAAACCATCTCCAGATATTGCCCAGTGTCGAAATTACCTACATGACAAACCACCCTCACTGAAAATGACTGCTGCAGATACAGGCTAGCTAAGTTACTAGTTCTGTGCCTTCAGCTAATGTACATGAGTAGTCATTTGATCCCCACCCTGTCTGAGGTTTTTGTTAGTGTTTTGTTTGTTTGTTTGTGGGGTTTTTTTGTTTGTTTGTTTTGTTTTGTTTTTCGAGACAGGGTTTCTCTGTGGCTTTGGAGCCTGTTCTGGAACTAGCTCTGTAGACCAGGCTGGTCTCTAACTCACAGAGATCTGCCTGCCTCTGCCTTCCGAGTGCTGGGATTAAAGGCATGCGCCACCGTCGCCCGGCTGGTTTTTGTTAGTTTTAAGTTATGAGTTGCAGATTTTTTTAAAGCGGAAATAAACTATTATTATGTATTACACATTATAATTAGTATTATATATGTATCGGTCATTAGTTGTCCGTGTACTAACTATGTAAGTCATCTCAGACTTATATATAACTTATATAACCATGCAAGTGTGGTTGTTACTTGCTTGTATTTTTTTCTTCAAATTTTACAATAATAAAAGTAAGAAACCCAAGTGCTTTTAACCTCTCTGCTGGAATGTAATGGCTCCATCTTGATGCAGCTGGGGCGGTTCTTACTGAATAACCTATGAAAAACAGCAGTTCTGCATTCTCATCAAGTCTTCAATTTTCATGACGTGCCGTTTTGTGCAGACACAAAAGTAATCATGCCCTGTCATTTTCTGGTTGAATGTTTTTTGAGTCTTTACACTAATGTTTTTCTCTAATGTCTTAATGCCTGATTTGGGTCTCATTATCTCTCTTTAGGTATTCTAGTGGTTTTTAGATGATTTAAAAATCCCTATATTGTATTCACAGTTAAGCATGTAAATTGACGACCTCTAAGGTGTTTCCTTTAATCTTAATACTGTTGCATAATTCTGCTAATTCTTTGTAGAAGATTCACAGTGTTCTTACTAGTTTGTTACAGGTAGAATCCCATTTTATAGATAAAAGAACAGTGATCCAAACTAATGAGGTCACATGTTCATGGTTCAGTAAGAATATAGAGAGCTATGCCATGGAAAGTAGATAGATAACTAAATTTTAGTGTTAAGAAGGCTATTTCAGGTTAATGTGACTCTTCTTTTTTTTAACTTAACAGGGATGAACACACTTGTTGGTTATGATTTGGTTCCTGAGCCCAAAATCATTGATGCTGCTTTGCGTGCATGTAGACGGTTAAATGATTTTGCTAGTGCTGTTCGCATCTTGGAGGTTGTTAAGGTCAGTAAGAGAATGATGCTAAAGTTGTTCCAGGAGTAGTTGGGTCATATCACTTATCAGAATTAGCCTTGCACATAATATCCTCTGAGTACAATTCTCCACGAAAAGACATATTCTGTAAGAAAGTTTAAGGAGCTGGGTGTGGTGGTGATTCCAGCACTCTTGAGTTCGAGACCAGCCTGGTATATAGAGCTAGTTCCAGGACAGCCAGGACTACACAAAGAAATCCTGTCTTGGGGGAGAGGGGTTTAAGGTTTGTAAGGGGAAAGTGACAATACCATTATACATAATGAGTAAGATAATTGAGGTTCTATAAGCTATCAGTCATTCAGCACTGGTAGTTAATTCAGTTAGGCCTTTAAATTGCAAGCAAATTTTAAAACTTTCCTTGTGTTAATTTTCTGATGCCTGATGGGCATGTTTAATTACCTTTTCTTCTGTCATCACCACCTTGAACTTCTGATCCTCCTGCCTCTAGTTCTTAAGTGCTAAGATTACAGGAGTAAACACCTGGTTTTGTGGTTTGGGGACCAAACTGGAAGGCTTCAGTAGAATGCTTAGTGGGCATTTTACCAACTGACTATAACCCCAGCCCTGCCAATGTGATTAAAAGCTTCCCTACTCTCATTTGTTAATAGAGATTGTTCTTACTGCCAACAGGACAAAGCAGGACCTCATAAGGAAATCTATCCCTATGTCATCCAGGAACTTAGACCAACTTTAAATGAACTGGGAATTTCCACTCCAGAGGAACTAGGCCTCGACAAAGTGTAAACTCCCGTCTGTAAGTAGTATGTCCCTGACCAAGTCAGAAGAGCCAGTTCAGAGAGTGGTGGGGTGGTGACAGCACTGCCCTGCTGTTTATTTGTTTATGCATATGTGTGGGGAAGGGGAGCATGCTTGTGCCAGAGCAGCTGTGGAATCCAGAGGACAGTTTGCAGGAGTCAGTTTCCCCCTACCACGTGGATCCTGGGGATTCATCTCAAATTGTCAGGCTCAGCAGCAAAATGACTTTACCTGCTGAGCCGTCTCGAACAACCCCCAGATTACTATCCCTTAGTTTACATTGATCTGAGTTCTAGAATTACCTGGTTTTAAGCACTTTTCTAATCAAAAAGGAAAGCTAAGTACCAGTGGTAAAATTATGAAGAGGCCGCAGAGCTAGTCCCTGTAAGTTGACTAGGACTGTATCAAAAGCAGAAAGTGCCCCAGTGATGAACTCCTGGGATTGTAGTACCAAAAGTGATTTTAGGTAAGATACCTTCCTCTCAGCACTTTGTTTGCTAATTCTTTGGATTTTTGTTTTTGTTTTTTTATCTCTACAGACGGGCTTCCCAAGGACTCACTGCTATTGCTACTTGATTAAAACAGTCGCCTGGAAATGTTTTATTTGAACAAATTTTCCTTTGAGTATCAAACCATGTAATAGTAACTTGGACTTTAATAAAGGGAAATGAGTTTGAACTGAAATTAGGTATTGTGCCATTTTTTGCATTGAGAAGTGGAGGCTGAACTGGGCATGGTGTCTCACACCATTAGTCCCAGCATTCAGGAGGCAGAGGATTTCTGGGTTTGTGGACAGCCAGGGAGCCAGAGAAAACCCCGTCTCAAAACCAAAGTCATCAAGGTAGTCTGGAGGATGTGCTGTGTAGCAGCCAGCCCTTCTAAGTGCCTGTGCCTTCCCTGCCTGCTCGAGCAGCTCTGTTAGCTTAGACATCAGTATTTGTGTTTGCTGTGGTTGGTTTGGAATCCTTGTGATAAAAGATTAGAAAATGGTTTAGCCCTTGAAAGAACTAAGAAAACAACTTTGTTTTACTTCAGAAGCCCCATAATACTGGAAAGTCTCTCTGCTTTTTGCTTATAGGTCTGGGTGACAATGGTACAGTCAGATTACTGTAACAGTAAAGTAGTAAGTTGAAATTTAGATGCCTTGTGTTTAAAGCCATGCCAGGAGTTGTTGGTAAAATTAACTTTAATAAGTTTGGTTTTTGTTGTTTTTTAAGATATACACTAAGTCCATGCATGCGTTCAATCAGTAAGCCTACTTTGGAAGGTATTGATACCACCTTTGATAAAACTTCACTCCTACCTGAAAACCTTTCTCTCAAGAAGTAGAGTTGTAAAATAAACCAAAGCAGTGAGTACATTTATTTGGTGGACAGCTAGTGGCCTCAAAATTAGTTGCTGTGAGAACCAGCTTTTTCCACAGCTCCAGTCTCCTAGCCAGACAGCTATCGTTGCTTTGTTTCCTCCAGATGCTCTTCCTGTGATTCCACCCATTGCTTTCCGTTTCATAACTCCTCCCAGGGACTCATGCTAGTGGCCTGTCCTTTGAGGATCCTTTGGATGTGGCCAGAGGTAGATTAGAATAACTCCCTAATATAGCAAATTTAAAAGTTATGTGAACATACATATAGGTACTATGAGGTAATAAAAGACGTTTAAGGATGTGACATTTGAGAATTGGGATAGGGTGTTGTTAATCCTAGACCCCAAAGATAATTTTACTTAACTGTCTTATATTTGACCTTTTCACCACTGGAGTGGGAAGAAAGGATTTTTTTTTTCCCTCGAAGTTTCGATCCTCTTGCCTCTACTTCCCAAATAATAAAATTACAGATGTGTACCATCACACCCATCCAGGCTCTTAATTGGAAGAATTCAGAATTATTTAAATGGTCTATTTCCTCGTTGCCATAGGAGGGAGCCAAGGAGGGAACAAAGTTCACAACCATCAACCAGGGTGTATACTGTTTCTAAGGTAATGCTGTAACAGCCTTCATGATACAAACATTGAATGTCTACCGTTGTACCAACACCAACAATAGCAACAAACAGGAGAGGGGAAAGCAGAAGAAAGGAAAGAGGCAGGGAAGATGGCCGAGCAATTGTACAGTAACTTAATGAGGATGTTGGGTCAGGGTGACAGCAGTTCAAATGAAAAGCACTTTAAGGGGCTGGAGAGGTGGCTCAGTGGTTAAGAGCATTGCCTGCTCTTCCAAAGGTCCTGAGTTCAATTCCCAGCAACCACATGGTGGCTCACAACCATCTGTAATGAGATTTGGTGCCCTCTTCTGGCCTGCAGGCATACATGCAGACAGAATATTGTATACATAATAAATAAATAAATATTTTTTAAAAAAAAAAAGCACTTTAAGTCATTTTGGCTACAGTTGATTAGATGAAGAGTGAATTCTGGGAAAACATGGAGGGAAGTGATGCCATCAGCAAAAGAGGAGCTTGGTGTGAAGAAGAGAAAGTGCTATGTGGGCACTTTCTGAAGAGTGAAACTAAAGGGAAGGATTTAAAGTTTGAAGCTGCAAGCTTTCCATGGAGGGTCCTTGGGATATAAATTAGGCTAAAGGTTGACTTGCTGAAATGAGGTGGGTATCTTTATACTATAGCCAGTGGTTTCAACCTCCCTAATGCAAACCAACCTCCCTAATGCTGCCACCTTTAATCCAGTTCTTCATGTTGTGGTGACCCTGTGGGGACCATAAAATTAGTTTTGTTGCTACTTTTTAACTAATTTCGCTACTGTTACGAAATTACAATGTAAATATCTGTGTTTTCCAATGGTGACCCTCTGAAAGAGCTGTTCAACAAACCACGATGGGGTTGCCACCCATAGGTTGAGAATCAACACTAAGAAATAGGTGTTTTCAGGCCAGCAAGATGACTCGGGGGCAAGGTGCTTGCTGTGAAGTACGATGATCTGAGTCAGATCCCCACAGCCCACAATAGGAGAACAAATTCCAAGTTACGCTCACACCAGTGTGCACACGAGCATACACACACACACAATACTGTTAAAAGTAGTTTAGCAGCTGGGCGGTGGTGGCGCAAGCCTTTAATCGCAGCACTCAGGAGGCAGAGGCAGGCGGATCTCTTGCCTGGTCTGCAAGAGCTAGTTCCAGGACTGGCTCCAAAGCAACACAGAGAAATCCTGTCTTGAAAACCAACAAAACTTTGTTTAGCAATATATGATAAGGTACTTTTCTAGCATACTTGAGTCCCTAGGTTCAACTATTAGTATCCATCACCACCCCCAGAAAGCATAATAAGTTTATATTTTTGCAGTCCAGTCCATTGTAGAATATTCCATAATCTGCCTCTCTAACTGTTCATTCATTAAATTTCAGCTAGGCAATTTGGTAAAAATGGTATGCTATTTCAGACATGATAGCACGTCTTTAGTCCCACACTTGAAAGGCAGAGAGACATGTGGATCACTGAGTTCACATATAGTGAGTTCCAGGCCGGACAGAGCTACAAAAACCTTTTTGCTATGTGATATATTAGTTGTTTCCCTCTCAGGAGGGACATGATGATCCTAGCTTTTTGTCTTGATTTTCAAAACAGTTTCTCTGTGTATTCTGGACTGTGTATAGAACTTGCTCTGTAGATCATGCTGGCCTCAAACTCAGGTTTCTGCTTGCCTCTGCCTCCTGATTGCTGAAATTGTTTGCCAAGATGGGCTTGGTGTTGCACTCCTTTAATCCCAGCACTTGGGAGGCAAAGATGTAAATCAACAGTCTTCTGTCAGTTGGTTGGGACAAAGCAGGAGAAATCTGCATGTAGACCCCAGGTGCTGATGAGCGCACTCGGACTTGGTTTTTAGGTGGGCTGAAGCTTAGGAGTCTTGTTCTTTCCAAGGGAATGGATGTTAAGTCACATACAGACGTGGGCAATAAATGGCCATGTAAAGGCTGAGGCAGCCCAAGACAATTTGTAATTAAGCACAAGGCTAGCCTCCCTCAATCACTGAAGTTTAAGACAATCTGTAAATGGTCAGAGCTGGTGCAGCTATGCCTTCTAGTAACTTAGTTCTCAGGCTTTTTTTTTTTTTCTTTTTGGAGACAGGGTCTCACTATGTAGACTAGGTTGGCCTTGAATTGAGAGATGTGGCTGCCTCTGCCTCCTGAATACTAGGATCAAAGGTGTGCACCTACACCCAACTCCAGTTTTTTCATTTTTTTAGATTAACCGCCTGAGTGTATGTGCCTGTTGCCTGTGGAGGTGAGGAGGGTGGGGGCCAGATCTCCTGAAATGGAGTCACAGGTGGCTGTGCGCCCTCCACCTTTTATTTATGTTGTTACTGTTTTGGGACAGTTTTACTATGGAGCCGAAGCTAGTCTTGAACTCCTGGTCCTCTGGCCTCTACCCCCTGAGTGCTGGACTTATAGGCATGTACCACCACATCCAGCTGTGCCATTGTATAAAAGGAGCAACTAATAGCTTCTTTTCAACATGAAAACTGAACATTAAACCGAGTCATGTGTTTCTGGAAGTAGACAATACCAATAGCTAGGCATGGTAGTGCAAACCTGTAATTCCAGTACCTGAGAAACCAAGGATAGAGTATTCTGAATTCAAGGCCAGTCTTGAATCTGCCTAAAAAGAAAACAAGTCCAACAAATAGTAGAAGGGTGGAACTCACCGAAGTAACAGACTCCATTGAGTTTGACTTTTTTTTTTCCTCAAAAAAACTTTAGTCGCAAATCCTTTCTTTTTTCCTACCCATCATTTTTTGCACAGTACTGGCCCACCCTGTGAGCTATGCTAATTGTGGAACAGTCTCATATTTGGCCATTTCTGCAAGGATCTGGAGCTTATTTCCAGCCAGACTAAAGCACATCCCTTGGGGGCTAGAAAAGTCAAGTCTTGACACAGCCTTGTACCCTGCCACACACAGACTCAAGAGTGCACTTTCACCCTGCTTTCTAGCGTCTGAGTTATTTTTGTTACTACAGAATCTTTGTTCTTTTTAAAAGACAAGGACTAACAGACCAGACTTGTCTGGAACTCTGGCCTCCACCTCCAAGTCCTGGGCTTGTACGTGTGTACCTTCATGTCTAGCTTCACGTCATCTTTGTTGTGTTAGAGATATGTAGCCCCTCCCCAAATAAACAAAAGCCATGTGCATTCCAGGCAAGGACTTTACCACCGGCTCTACTTCCAGCCCTAAGATTGTTTTTAAGTGTGGAAACATGCCTGTGGCCAAGGTCTCTGGCAGGAAAAGTGTTCAAAAAAATGGTGGGCCTTGGGTAGGATGCCATGGTAGATCCTTGTTCATTTTATCATTCGTACAGCGACTGCACCTGAATCTACTGCAGTTTCAAGCTACCTACTGTAGCTCCATGGTCACTGCCCTGCCTAGCAGGACTTCTGTGTCCCACCAGAACCATCTCTGCCACTGCCGACCATTTTAACTAAGTCTCTATCCTTCTATTTTATCAATAAAGACTCAGCTGACCTTCCTACTTAGCTAGTGACCAAGAATGAAGTACTCTTTTCCATCATCCCAAACAAAAAAAGACCACCATACTCAAAGACCCTCCCTACTACTTCCTGTGTATATCTCTACTTGTTTTCCTGACTCCCTGTAACTCTCTATAACTACTTCCTGTCAATAGTTGCTGCCTCCACCACTTGACCCAAGGTTTTATTTAATTAATGAAAACTGGGGGATTCACAATGTGATCAAATACTCTGCAATATTGTCTCCTTTTTAGCTAAATAAAAAGGAAAGATTTTAACTATAACTCAGTAAAACTATATACAATAAGGACAACTATCAGATAAAAATTACACTCAAAATGACCAGTCCATTTGTATTTAGCAACTATGGAGAATTATTATCTATTATCTATTCTATCTTGACCAGTCCAAAGTTTTGTACCTTAATCACTTTTTATCATAACTTGTATTACAAGCTAAAAATATCTTTTTAGACCTTAAAACATTTTCTTAGATAAACAAGCTTTTATGCCTATCAACCTTTATAAACTTTACATCTCTTTTGTTTCTTTTTTAAAATTGGTAACAAGGAAAACTGTAAAACTATAACTATCTAGTTTTCAACCCCTCAGAGACCTGAGAAGGATAAAATATTACCTGAATAAACAGGAAGGGCAGAGCAAGCACCTTCCAAAATTAGAGAAATGACAGATACAGCTGGCTACCTGGATAGTCACCCAAGGTTCCTCTGCAATGTTAGGGCATCCATCTTTGGCCTACAGTGTGAAGTGGAATTTTGAAGGATTGGCCTACTTGTCTTGGCAAAGTTTGACAGTCACTTTCTTTTGTGTCCTGCTTGTCCTATTTGGACAGCATACTGTCAGCAGTTGAAGAAAGGGCAGTTTCTTGCCAGTGACTAGCTTTGTTATATTTAAAGCAAACTCCATATGGAGGTTCTTCAATACCCATCATCTTTTTTGAAGTAGATTAGGTGCTACAAGGAGCAGACGTATCTCACTATCATGTTATGAAAACACCTTAAATGCCATATTCTATAGATCTCTGAAGTGTTTGAAGATCATCCGCCTAAAACATATCTCGGTTTGACCTTGAAAACATACCTGACTACAAGTTTGTTACAGATGACTAACTACTAACCTGTATTTCTTAGTTATCCTAAACAGTTTGTATTAGTAGCTTTCAAGAACTAGGACTTTAGGGCTGGAGATATGGCTCAAAGGTTAAGAGAACTGACTGCTGTTCTGGAGGTCCTGAGTTCAATTCCCAGCAACCACATGATGGCTCACAGCCATCTATAATGAGATCTGGTACCCTGAACCCTATATACATAATAAATAAATTAAAAAAAAATAACTAGGACTTTATTATATTACAGAGCTGGAAATTCGGCTTAGTGGTTAAGAGGACCTGGGTTCAACTCCCAGCACCCACATGGCAGCTTGCAACTGTCTGTAACCCCAGTTCCAGGGAATCTTACACCCTCACACCAATGCACATAAAACAAAGGTAAATAAAGTACTAAAAAAATTTTTAAAAAGAAATTTACATTTTTTTTTTTTTTTTGATTTTTGAGACAGGGTTTCTCCGTAGCTTTTTTGGTGCCTGTCCTGGAACTAGCTCTTGTAGACCAGGCTGGCCTCGAACTCACAGAGATCCACCTGCCTCTGAGAACTTTACATTTTTAAAAGAGTTGCTGAAGTATAATACCTTAAACAAGAGTAGAAACATATATACAGTATGTTATAACAAAAATAACCTTAAATGTGTATCAATATACAAAAATTCATACCAATGTAAAATATTTGAGACTAGGAGTTGCTTTTTAGTTTAAAAGTAGATTTAATAATCTACCCTTTTATCCTATAGTTGCTATATCCCCCCTTTTTTCTTTTCATCCCCCATCCCATTTTCAACACTAGATAAGAGAGAAAGAAGGACAGAGGAAAGAAAAAGAACGAAATCTCTGAACCTAACCTTTGCTTAGTTTCCTCCCTGACCATGGCCAGTAACAAATTGCAACCAACCCCCCTAAATTATGACAAATATCCATAACCCATTGAACGACCAATACTCACCCACCCCATTTCTTAGGAATGTGGTCTTTGTGTTCTTAAAATTGCTTCCTGCTATCTGGAGGTGACAGCATCGTAGGGGTCCTTGAGAAAACTGAGGTAATGTTCAAGTCCTGGGAGAGGTAGCTGTATTATTTATTGTCCAGTCTCTGTGTGATGGGAAGGTGTAAAGCTTAACTGAAGCCCTGGCTGGAGCCATCTGTGAGGCTGGCCCATCTCATCTAGCAGCTTTGAAGTTATCCTGGATGCAGATTTTTAAGGAAACAACAATGGAAGCACTCTGAGAGGCTGGATCACCTGGGCTACTTGTCTTCATTGGTATCTGGTTCATTTGTTCTAAAAACATACAAACTTTTAAAGGTAACATACATATCTGCATTAACACAAGTATGGACTATGTGGTATACATAAATTAGCTAAATATGATTCTCTGCTTTATCTTTGAGCAGGTAAAAGGCATCTGTCAACTCCCTAAGTCCGTTTGAACTGCATAATCAAACTGTGATGTAATCTATCCATGCCATGTGAAAGGATGGCATCTAATAATAATTCATGAGAACTCTGTAGCCAACAAGATTTATCCTGTCTCATCCACTCTCAGAGCTCTTCCCATGTAGAGGGATCAGCTATCTTGTAGTTTTTCTTGGTTTCTTCCTTCATGTCTGAAGCCAAGATTTTCAGGAGGGCTCTCCCAGTTAAATCCAATATTTATTAAATTTGAAGGAATTCATAGCTTTTCATTTCCTGTGAAAACAAAAGGGCATAACATCTCTCCCAACACAATACATTTCCTGACTTCCATTCTGAAGTTAAGACAGCCTTAGAATATATAGGCTGGTTTAATTTAGAAGTTTTTTTCCCCCCCAAATCTAATGTTTCTCAGAAGCTGTTGTTTTGCTCATCAGCATTTTAAAAATTTAAAAAGTTAATAAAGCACTGTGTAATCTATCTCTGAGGGGGTCTCTGTTACCCCTTTCTGTTTAATAAGCATATCTTTTAAAGTATGGTTAGATCTTTCTGTAACTGCTTTGTTCTGTAGGATTGTGTGATACACCTGTAATATGTTGTAAAATGCAAAAAACTTTTATTTCACCTTGTTCATCTGCATTCATTAGTCCAACATCAGTCTTTGCCACATCTTCTGCACACCCCAGAGGGCAGGGACCTTCTTTTTGAATTATCTCTAGAAAAAAAAAAGTTGTTTCTAGGAATGCCTTTCCTATAATCCCTTCTGAAATGACCTTGCTTGCCACAGCCAAGACATTTGACAGTGTCTTTTCTTAAAACCTTTAGAGATTACTTCGATTAAAGTTGTATCATAAGTATAAGATCCAATATCAGCTGTATTTCAAATCCATTCGTCTATTGGTGGAGATCTTGCCTTTAGAGGACTGACTATCTTTTTGCATTCAGAGTTGGCATTTTCAAAAGCCAAAGATTTGATTAATATTTGTCTGACTTCTGAATCTGTGCTATTCTATATACAGCTGATGTCAATCTTTGCAAAAAATCAGTGAAGGCTTCTTTTGTGCCTTGAATAATTTTAGCTAATGATCAGAACTCATTTCTAGTCCTTTAACGTTGTTCCAAGCATTTAAGGATGCGAACTGACATAGCAGCAAGGTGTGGTCATCAAATTCAAATTGCATTTGCAATTCAGCATACTGGCCTTCACTTAGCAATTGATTTTAGGAGATATTAATACCTCTTGCCCTATTTTGTTCTTCTATGGCCCTAGTTTCCTCTTTCCACCATACATGCCATTGTAACTAAGGATCAGATTCCAATGTTATTGATGCCAACTCTTTCCAGTCTTGAGGGATAATTCTGTTCTGAGTTGCCCATGAATTTAAAATCAGCCTCACATAGAGTGAATGCATACCATATGAAACATCTTCCATAAGTCTCCTCAAACCTAGTATTTCTATGGGATTACATTTAACTTTTCCATAATAAGGTTGGTTTTGTAATACCTTTGGGCCATCCCTCTTCAATTTCATCATGTGGCAGCACAGAAGGCTCTTGTCTAAATTCCTCTGTCTGTGTCTGAGGATATTGCTTATTTTCATTAATAAGTCTTTCTAAGGCTTATATCTTACCAGTCAAATTTTTCTCATTTTCACTAGTAAGTTTTTCTAAGGCTTGTATTTGGCACAATTAGCAAGCCTTTTTTTCTGTTTGGCGCGCGCGCGCACACACACACACACACACACACACACACACACAAACAACACTGTGACTATTAAGAATAAAATACGAATTACCAGACTGATAATAGTTAAAGTCGGTATTATGTCAGTCCCAGCTAAATCCTTCAACTCCTTATTTATTGTTTCCATTTTCAAGTCATCCTTAGTAGTACTATACAGGGTCTTGATTTCCTGTATTGTTATATTGTCCATCATTAATGCGGGAAAGATTGTATTTTTAAAAATTGTTTAAGTCCTTAAGGACTTCCCAGGTGTCTCACCAAATCTGATGACTTCTCAGTTTTTCAGTCCCTGATGTGATTTCTGTCGTGTGATTGTACCAAACCTTGCTTTATCGTTGGTACAGCGGCTGCTCCTGAATCTACTACTGTTTCAGCTACTGACAGGACTCGCTGTTCAGGCCGAGGTCCACCAGAACCACCTCTGCCACTGCAGCCAAATGTAGTTTTTAACTAAGTCTTTACCTTTCTATTTTACCAATAAAGACTAGGAAGTCAGATGCTGGGGTAAAAATGTGCCAGCTGGCCTTCCTTCTTAGCTGGTGACCAAGCAAAATAGACTCTCTCTTGCTAAAGTAGACCGTTACTCTCATTACTTCCTGTGTGCTTCTCTATTCGTTTTCCTGACTCCCTCTAACTATAACTACTTCCTATCTACTAGTTGCTGGCTCTGCCTCTTGACCCAAGGTTTTTAATTAACGCAAACTCGGGGTTCACAATGTGATCAAATATCCCTCAACGGACCCTGACCCCTTTTCTAGAGAAGGGTGCTGTTGCCCCTTCATTTCAGTCCGACCCCTCCTGTATTACCCCTAAAGGAGAGGCGAAAGAGGCATTCGAGGCACACACCTACCGCCATATATAAATGTCATTTAATTAGACTACAGATTGAATTAAAATCCTCCACATCATCAAGCTTAAATAAACTTCGGGTTTCAGAGTACCTGGAAGGCAGGACCTGGGCTGCCCCGCGCCTGACAGTCGGGGCGGAACCTTGATGCTCGCCCCACTGCAGGCCGCGGGGGAAGGCGCAAAGAGAAGCCCGAGCCGGTGTGCCACCATCTTACTAAAGGAGTGCACGCCCCGCGGTTCGTTCTTTCCACGCCGGCCTGGCCGCTGGCTGGGCGGGGCGGGCCATGGCGGCCTCAGAGCCCCAGGGGCACGCGGTGCGGATGTCCACCCAGGGACCCAGGCCTGGCGCGGCCCCAGACGGCGCGGCAAGAGCTGCAGGACTGCCCTCCGGACGGAGCGGCGGCGCGGCCCTCCGGCTCGGGGAACGCCCGCCGGCCGCTATGGAGAAACGGGGACCATACATGGTGACGCGCGCACCTTCCATTCAGGCTAAGCTTCGTGAGTGTGCCTGGATGCATGAGGGCCTCTGCCGAAGCGGGCTGCTGTGGCCAAGGGTTGGGCCCCAAAGTCCCATGATCTAGTCCCCAGAGGGGAAGGGGTATAAGGTCCAGCCCTCTCCCGCCGCCGAGACCCCGGGAAGCAGCAGAATAGGGAAGACCCGGCTGACCCAGGACCTTTTGACTTCCAGAGAAGCACCGGGACCTGGCCAAGGCCGTTCTACGGAGAAAGGGCATGCTGGGGGCCTTACCGAACCGCCCCGATTCTTCAGGAAAAAGGTCTCAGTGGGCTTCACATCCTCTTTGTCAGAAGCTTCCAAAGAAGGCCTTTAAAAGCCCCCTGCCCCGGAAACAGGGCGCTGAAGTTTAGGGTTGAGTTAGCTAGTCTGCTGACAGGTTCACCTTAAGAATGGGGACTGGAACTACCTCTACTCTTCTTTAAGACCGTGCTAGTATCATGCAATAGGCTTTGAAATAGGATAATTCATTAAGGGAAGAGATGGTGGCTGAAGTCCCAGGAGCGGAGATGAGAATGACCTGTGCAGTGTTTTGGGTTTTGTGCTTGTTTTGTTTTGTTTTTATAGAATGGGACGCTCTCGGAGCTAATAAGACCTCACATAGTATGGCTGTTTGCAGCTGAATGTTGAAACTCAAATGTCAAGGGATTTGCCTAAGCTCCTCTGGTTAAATAAGGTGGAGAAAAGCTGCTTTACCTGCTTCAAAGGAGGGAGATGTATTTTTCTTAGGAGCTATCAGTGGAGTAGAGTGGGTTAGCACATAATTTGAGGAGCCAGAGCCACCTGCATAGAGCATTAGGCTGTGATGGCTGTGGCCGGGTAGAGGGAAGTCTGGAATGGTCTTCCCTGTGAAATGCCTGTGCTTTCTTCCCCTCCCTATCTCTCCCCAGGTCAGTGAAGTTTAACAAGGGCTATACTGCTCTTAGCCAGAGTCCAGATGAAAACCTGGTG
Organism: Alexandromys fortis; assembly: GCF_014885135.2. Classification (NCBI taxonomy): domain Eukaryota; kingdom Metazoa; phylum Chordata; class Mammalia; order Rodentia; family Cricetidae; genus Alexandromys; species Alexandromys fortis. The sequence continues at coordinate 484,704 of NW_026067955.1, forward strand.
TCCCTTGACTCTGACAGGTGAGTAGTTTCCTTGGAAACCGCCGGGGAGTGATTTGGATAGCACTGCAGATTGCTTGGTGCCCTTGCCTGTTGCCTATCTCCTCCAGTGCCCTTCATGCACATTCCGGGCTTTCTCTTCTGAGTGCTGTCCCTTCTAGGGATGGCAGGGCTGGAAGGGTCACCCTGTCCTATGGTGCCTGCACTTTAGTGAGAATGACTGTTTCTGCTGAAGTCAACTGAGGGAGTAGAGCCATCAGTACTCACTGGAGACTCTGGGCTTGAGCTCTATGGTGTGCGGTCTTTGCTTCACAAGTCCTTCAGCCCCCTTGCATGTCCTCCTTGCCATTTGCAGCTGTGCTCCATAGATGTCCCCTGAACTGATTGTCTTCCTCTTCTCCTAGTGATGGGGAGCTGGAATCCAGATACTCCTCCGGGTATTCCTCTGCAGAGGCAAGTCCAGAGCGCCTATCTGTGCAGTGCTAGGCTGCAAGCAGCGTCACAGCGCTGTGCTAGGTTCTAGTCTGTTCTCTAGTCTTCCACTATGCCCTCTTCCCTTAGCAGAGATAGCTGGTGTCTTAGGAGGAGAGCTGTTGAAAATTCAGGAGACTCTATAGCCTCAGGGCTAGACGTGATCTCAAGAGTCCATAATCTAGAAACCCTCTTGATAAATTCCAGCTAAGTGTTTACTAGCTTCTTTGTGCTGGGATGCTTCCTGTGATTGGGTACTCTTTACATCCGAAAAGCATTGCTTGCTGCCCTCCCCCAGCAAACATACAACTCCTTCTTTAGTTAGCTTGTAGGTCTTCCTGTTTCTTGCAGCCTGGACCCACTGGTCATAGGTCTGCCTTCCAATGTCACACAGTAACTCATGTCACCCTATCACCAGGTCAGCAGTCAACCCTCCCTTACCCATCTTCCACTGAGCCTGCTTTCTTTAGTTCGTCTCTGGGCAGTTCTGAGCACACCTCCCGGGCTGGTCTTTTAGACACCTTTCAAGAATGATAAACACAGGGATAAACACAGGTCAGAAAAGTCTCAGCCATGCATAGCTGGCGCATAGGATAGCATGTGCCGGTACAAGCATAAAGAAGCAGAAGTGGGAACATGACTGTACTAGGTCTTTCTTCCTTATTCTCCAAGGAATCTTTGGCTAATTTCTTAATTTTTGCACAGTTTACACAGTGTACCCTCCTTATATGTCTAGACACTAAAATTATTAAAATTAAGAAAATTTGTCAAGTGGTGATGGCACATGCCTTTAATCCCAGCACTTGGAGAGGCAGAGGCAGGTGGATCTCTGTGAGTTCGAGACCAGCCTGGTCTACAGAGTGAGTTCCAGTATAGCCAGAGCTACACAAAAAACCCTTGTCTCAAAAAAAAAAAAAAAAAAAAAAAAGCCACTAAGAAAACTCCACCAAGAATTCCAAGTCTTAAATTTTCCTAGCCTGATTGACATTTTGCCTGCCAGTACCCTGGTGAAATCAGGCTGACTGTTGGACTTAGCAGCTCTGCCAGCAGAGAAGGTAATAGGAACTGGCAGTGCAGACAGAGTTGCTCCCTACCCCTTTCCACTGTACCGCACATACCTTTAATACTCAAGCCCATTTTTCTGTTATCAGCCCCATATTTATTTTTCCTTCCTTTTTATTTATTTATTGGAGATAGTTTCCTCTCTATATGACCTGGTTGTCATACTCACTATGTAGACAGGCAGGCCTTGAACTCACAGATCTGCCTGCCTCTGTCTCCCAAGAGCTGGAACCAAAGGCATGAGCCACCACACAGGACAGCACAGTATTTAATCTTGACAGGGATATCTGGGTTTCCCATGGGAAAAGTCAGTATAATAGTTTTGGGGTGTTTGTTTTTTGAGACAAGGTTTCTCTGTATAACAACCCTGACTGTCCTGGATCTTGCCCTGTAGACCAAGCTGGCATCAAACTCACTGAGATCCATCTGCCTGCTGCCTCTGCCTCCCTGGCTGGGATTAAAGGCATGTGCCACCACTACTCGGCTCAATACAGTGATTTTTTAATGTGAAGCCTGGATAGTTTTCAATAACCCTCTAGGGAGTTTGCTGCTGGAAAGGCACAGCTGGACATAAGTGATGCTTCCTTTGTAATCCAGGATGTGGAGTTGGCCTGGGGCTAGTGGAGCAGGGACAGGAAGCTCAGGAGTGGTGACAGGGACCTGCCTTTGGGCAGCCGCTCTGCATGCTTTGCATCCTGGTTTATAGTTCTCTCCTCTTCCTTTAGCAGGTGAACCAGGATGTGAGCCGGCAGCTGCTGCAGGATGGATATCACCTGGATGAGATTCCAGATGACGAGGACCTGGACCTCATTCCCCCTAAGCCTATTGCCTCTTCCTCATGTTCTTGCTGCTGGTGCTGCCTTGGGGATTCTTCCTGTACCCTCCAGTAGCCATAACCCTCCAGGACGGGCCCTGCTTATCATGAGGCCTACAGAGCCCTAATGGCCTCTCACAGCTCGGTGCACTGGGCACTGCTGCCAGCCTAGAATCACTGGACTCACCGACCTTCTGGGCTGGCCGCTGACCTACAGGCAAGCCCTCGCCTAGTGCTTCTCCTGTCAGAAGCCCCCGCCTGGGTCATAGGCAACAGGTGAAAGTCTGCAGTTCTCTGTTGGGCAGTTTCAGGAAGCCATGTCAGTAAGGGCAGGAGTAGAGACTTTCTGTGGTTCTTATGCTACTGACAAGGATTGCTGAGAACCCATTTGCAGACGTTCTGACTGGTGTTTGTCGGGGTGTTCTGAGAAGGGAAAGAAAGAGCTCCCCTGCCCAGGCTCTGGTGGGTGGTATGGTAGGAGGCAGAAAACAGCACTTTATGGCCTGCAATAGGTATCTGAAAGAATATAACTGAGACCAAGTCATGAAATTCTGTTTTTCTTGTTCCAGCTCTAAGGTCAGTTAACAGGTTTGACCTTGAAGAAAGCACTAAGTGGGTTGTTACTTCAGGTTACATCTGTCTAGTTACAGCAAGGAATATAGCTTAATGATGATGCAGGATTGTGGCTTTCTGAACTTGAAACATCCTACTGGTCCTGCTGCCTGGATGTGTTTAGTAACTGATCAGCCCTTCCCTGGTTAAAAGGAAACTGCTTTGTGTATGTTCATTTATCTGTAGTTCCTTGATTAGTTTTTCTACCTGTTTTATTTTTGTTTGTTTGTTTTTGAATTATTAGTTGGACTGGCTCCTGTGGCTGGCACCAGAAACCTGCAGTTTTGTGATTACCGGCAGAGGGAGCTGCTGGGCAGTAAGTGCCTTTCTGGGTTTAACTTTTTAAGCTTTTGAGTGAGAATAATGTCCTGGTGTAGCTATGTGGCTTTGGCCTACATGGAAATGTTCAGACAGGTTGGGGAGGAGACCTAAGTCTCCTGGACCTCACTTGAGATAGATCAATTTGCAGTGCAAGGGGGACTTCCCTCTTCTAACAAGGTTTATTCCTACGGCACATTCCTCTGCCCCAGCACAGGCTCGCAGGCTGGAGCAACAGCTCAAGCAGATTGCCTAGCATGTGCAATGTCTGGGTTCAAGTCCCACACTGAGGGGGTGAGGGCATGGAGCACAGCTAACCTGGGGGTGAGCATAGCCAACACAGGGATAATTTCTCTTGTGATACCAAGCCTTTCTGGAACTCAGTTTTCCAGGACCCTCTTCCCTACCTTTTACCTTAACCCAGGTGTATGGTGAGACTTGGAGTGGACAGGGTTCCCAGTACAAAGGGCACAACAGTCAGAATTAGGGGTTGGGCACACATGTGACTGTCATGTCCAGTGGCTACTAGAGGTTTATAAGGAATGATGGGCCCTTGTGGCCATTCTACAAGTGGTAGCAGAAAGGATAAGATCAAAAGAAAAGGCCTTCCCTGTTACTTGGCCACAAGCCTGCTAGTACCTGACAGGCTTTTCTTCTCAGGCCACTGAAGACTGAAGCTTGGGTGCTTTTTACTCAGTTGTCTAGCAGCATCCCAGGAGGGAAGATGGGGGCGAAACTAGAGGCCATCTGCTTGGCTTTTGGGACTGGGTTATAGTGGCTGCTTGTGTGCTGCGGTGGGACTCTGCAACCCAACGCAGGCATCTCACATTCTGAGCACCTTATGTAAAGCCTGCAGGGAGGGAGCAGACCGTATCGAGACCTTCTGTAACTGCAGAAATGAAGCACTTGTGGGAAGGGAATAGATGTAGTGCAGTGGAGACAAAGACTTGATGGGATGGCTGTGAGGGCTACAAATGGTTGTGGAACTTAGATGTGGAGCCCTATTTCTGTTGGGATTTGGTTAAGACGGAGTAGTTTGGACATTCGGCAACCCCCAAACCACACCCTCTGGGGTAGTTCTTCCTGTGATCAACATTGATACTTGGCTGGACCAGCTCCTGGAAGGGAAGTGTAGAGCTGGGTGGTCTTACATGAGAAAGCATTACTTTGTGGCAGAAGCTCAGGGATGTGTTGCAGGCGATAATGTTCAGTTGGGAAGGGTAGAAATGGTCCATTGTTAGGGGCTAGATGAAAGTAATATCAATAAAGGCACACTGGTGCCCAGATTCAGAGTGCTGGGTGTCCTGCAGGTGGCAGTCCTGGGAAGGAGTGCATCCATCTGATGTTTACAGACCTCTGCTCTACAGACCTCTTGGCTTATACTTCTACAGCCTGTTATAATAAATGCAATCATGGCAGTTGGTCTGTATTGTGTTGCATTGGGGTTTTTTTGAGGGGTGAGGGGAGTACTTACTTGTCTGTGTAGCTCTGGCTATCCTGGAACTCATATGGGAGCTGGGAACCAAACCTGGGTTCTCTATAAATATTTTTAACTGCTGAGTCATCTCTCTAGCCCCCAATACATAACACTAGCCTGAGCTAAATGAGAACCTCAAAAATACCTAAAAGGGACTAGGGGTGGGTCAGTTGGTAAAGAGATTACTGTGCAAACATGAGAACCTGAGTTTGGATCCCTAACCTCTCTACCACAAGCACCCAAATAAGAAGCCAGCAGTGGTAGTGGCACATACCTGTAATCCCAGTTCTGGGGAGGCTGAGCCACGAGGCTCACTGAGGCTTTCTAGCTAGTCAGCCTAGCTGAACTAGTGCGTTCCAGTGAGAAACTCTTTGTCTCAAAAACAAAAAGGAAAAAAGGTGGCTGACTCTTGAGGAATAACATTGAGCTACATGTGCACATACATAAACATGTGCACATACATAAACATGTGCAAACACCAGAAGCCATAATACAGCCGAGACAGAAGCACAACTTCAAAACCAACCTTTGCAACATGGCAAGACAATCTCCAAACAGGTTCACTAGAAGCAGGGCCACAGCCTGCCTGCAAGCTGTGCAGCTAGGCGAGGCTGGCTTCCTCTCCTACCCCTTCCTATAAAAGGGTTCTGGAATCCAGCCTGCCCACCCCCAGGAAGTTGTATGAAGCAGAATTAAAACCAAAATTGGACAACATCAGAGAACTCTTTCCGCCCACATCAGGGGCAGGAATACCGAAGTCTGACTGCTCTTTAGTCTGTATCCTCAACACAAGTGATCTTTAATTACTTTGACAGAGCTGGAGGGAGTAAGAGCATTAGTCTTCTGGCCTGTCCCTTCCCTCTCTGCAGCTGAGAGAGCAGGCAGTCCCAGGGCAAGAAGCCTGTTCTTAAGACATCGCCTCATCTGTCATTCAGATGGATGCTGACCTAATGCTGGGTCATGCATGTTTTGTTAGCCTAATGCCTTAGCTGGGGCACAGCTGTTGCCTCCTGAATGGACACATCTGACTCAGAGGTAGTAAGGAGTGTTGAGAGTACCGTGGAGTGGTAGGTCTCAGTCTTCACACAGACCCCTCATCCTGGAGATGGTCAACCTGGGCATGCTCTGGAGTCACTAAAGCCACGCTCACTACTCTACCATTCCAGCATGCACCAAAGAGTCACAACAGGGACCGGGGTTGGAGCTGGCCAGGATATGGTGACAGGCAGAGAGGGTAGAAGACTGTCCTCTACAACAGACAGCAGGCCCGGAAGATGAGCAGATCCTTGGGCACGGTAAGCTTCAGCGAGACACTCTCATTGGCCCCAATGAAGAGCACTCCACCACGCTGCAAAGGGATTTCTGCTTGAACTGTAGGTGTGGTAGCTGTCACTGTCCCTTGGACCATGAGAAGGATGCTGGCAGAGTCTACTGCCAAGACCCTGTATTCAGTGACAGAGCCAGGGACCTGGTAGAGAGAAGTGATACAAGAGTTTACACTCTGCCCCTGGGTTCCAGAGCACCTCAAGAGCAGCTCTCGTCACCATGGAGACCCACATCTGGTCCCTGGCAGAGAAGTAGATGGCCTCTGTGGCTGCCCATACTAGGTTGCTTGATAGGAAATCCAGCCCCAAGTATACCCCTGTAGGTTTGACATGCTACACAAAGGATACCCACCTGGCCCACGTACTCACCTCCATCTTCATAACAGTGAAGTCCGGCACAGGGGGGTCATAGATAGAGAGATAGGGGTCATCTTGACTCCGTGTTGGGGCAAACAGCCTGTCCTTGCTGGGGCTAGGTGTGTAGTTAAGCATTTCACACAGGGTTGGCACATCAATGAATTTGGGCGTCAGGCCAGCACGCACAGTATTGTCTGAACATGCCATGCACTCCACACAGTCTGAGGACAGATAAATGTCATGTGCTAAGAGGGGCTCTCCAGGGCTGGGCCTCCTAACTTAGGCCATACGCATGCCCTATAAATTAGGTAAAAATGTGTGAAGAGAATTGTAGGAGAATATGATGAAGGTAATAGGCATCAAAATTATGTTAACCCCCATGTTAACATGACTTCTCTTACACTTCTACAACAGAATCCTGTGAGTGGATAAGCTGTCAACAGTCAGATGGGACACCAGTTAGACCTGGTGGCTTATGCCTATAATCACAGCACTCGCAAGGCTGAATGAAGTAGAAGGGCTGCCACGAGTTTGAGGCCAGCCTGGGCTACAGAGTGAGACCCTGTCTCAAAATAAGAAAAGCAACAAAAAGGGTGGTCAAAGTGGGTAAAACCACTTGCCATGCAAACATGAGGACCTGAGTTCAAATGCCAAAGCCACATATTAAAACTGGTGTATAGTATGGGGCTGAAGAGATGGCTCAGTGCTTAAGAGCACTGGCTGCTCTTCCAGAGGTCCTGAGTTAGATTTTCAGCAACTGCATGGTGGCTCCCATCATCTATGGTGTGATCTTTATTCCTCTTCTGGAATAAAGGCATACATTTAGATAGAGCACTTGTATACATAAAATAAATAATAAAATCTTTTTTTAAAAAATATTTATTTATTTATTATGTATACAATATTCTGTCCGTGTGTATGTCTGCAGGCCAGAAGAGGGCACCAGACCTCATTACAGATGGTTGTGAGCCACCATGTGGTTGCTGGGAATTGAACTCAGGACCTTTGGAAGAGCAGGCAATGCTCTTAACCACTGAGCCATCTCTCCAGCCCCTGCTAGCACATTTTAAGCAATGTCTACCATCCGGCTGGCAGCCACCATCCACATTGGCTCAACCACCCTTGGAGTCAGAGGCTGGCCTGTGCTTACAGAAGGCCTCACCAACCATCCTCTCTTTCATCCACACAAAGAAACAAGGTCCACAGGGGATAGCAGTGGAGCATACGACTGAAATGGGGCTCACCTCCCTTCAGATAGGCATGGGGCACATTGGCCTCCAGAAACATGGCTTCCCCCGGCTTCAAGTTGAGCAGGTTCAGGAAGTAAATGGCGAAACATCCGATATCACCTGGGTACTGCTGGTGCAGCTGCAGCAAGAGCTTCCCACAAATGTCGTCCATGCTGTTTCCGGCAGATACTGAGGGTCACAGAGCATCCCAAGGCCACTAAGACACATGTGGTAGTCACGGCTTCACCCTGATGAGGGAGTCTTAGGAACAGTCCCTGCCCCGGGCCTCTCCTAAAATCTTTGATATTCAGTCATCCTTGGCCTTTCTGCTCACAAAAATGCCATCTCTCGCCTCAACCATCTGCATGCCTAGCCTGGCTACAGCAGCTGGGTGGGCATTGTGGTGCACAGCCATCATCCTAGCACCAAAGCAGAAGAATCACCATGAGTGAAGGGTAGTCTGGGCCTTCACTAACACAGCCTGGACTGCTGAGTCAGACCCTGTCTCACATGGTACAGGCTAGGGACGCAGCTCAGTTGGTAGGGTGCTTGCTTACCCAGCATGCATGAAGCCCTAGGCTTGGTCCTGGATCCACAAGAACACAGACATGACAACTCGTGCCTGTAATCCCAGCACCACCCGAGAAGTAGGAGCAGGAGTGTCAGGATGTACCTAATGAGTCTAAGGCTGGCTTTGGTTATGAGAAACCTTGTTTCAAAGAGAGGTGGGAGATAAAATTGTATGAGAAATACTTACAAGGCAGATACCACAAGTATCTCCAGTTCAGATTTTGACAAAAACATCTCCAGACAATTGCCCCCTCAAAGAGTCTCCTGGTTAGGGACCACTCACTGCTCTTGAGCTCAAAATCTATTTTAGATCAATGGATAACCCCTAACCTTCATGAAGAGTGCCAAACTCCCTATTGGCCAAGAACTCCCCCTTTGTTAGCACTGAAAGTCCCATGTCTCAGGAAATCTGCCCATCTTAGGCGAACTGGGATGGCTGTACCGCAGAGAGCACAAGGCACAATGTGCTGTGGGCCAAAATGTACCCTGGAGACTGACCAAGGGAAGATGAGCTCAGCCTGGGCTACAAACATGAGGGAGGTTTTTGGAAGGGCAGGTGCAGGGGCAGAGTGAGCTGAGTTTCCTCAGCATGCAAAGGAGAGAGGAGTGTATTCAGGGTGTGCAGGACCCACAATAAAGGAAGCAGGTTCCAAGGGGAGGGTGGCTTAGTCTTCACACAGAGACTTGCTCAATGGCTGTTCTGCTAAACACTGGGACAAACATGAAGGTCTATGGCCTAGAGAACCCAGTTTTAACAGGTGAGCACATGACGCTAAGGGGTCACTGCATACCTGGGTATCAGAAGAGAGGTCAGGGTTCTCCAAGAGCATGTGAGCAGATCAGACCCTCAAAGCCACAGCACAAAACCAGAGGCTATGCTCAGGGAGGCTCTGGCTGCGGCGCTAAGGTAACACAGCAGGGACTTAGGGAAAGACTGACCCAGAAGCAGGTTCTGTGGCGGCCTGGGAAAGGAGCTGGCCTATCAGAAGAGGAGCTAGGACCTCAACAAGTGCCTCGGACGCTCCTGACTCTATCAGCCTGGCTGCTTTCTCAGTGTCTGTTGACTCCTCAGGACAACAGTAACACAACCACGCCCACCACGGTCACATCCTGAATCCTGTTAGCACAAGGAGGGGGCTTTAAGGAAGAATTAAATTAAAAGCACAAAGCTCAAGTCCTCTAGAGCAGAGTGCGCTCCTTGGTCCTTTCCTAATCCTCAGTCCCCCAAATGCTAGTCTGTCCCCCAGGAAGCAGCTGGAGGGCTGGGAAGAATCTGGAAGTGCCTGGGTAGGGCATTGGTAGAATCCGCTAGGCCAGGGCACTTTCAGCCACCTGGAGAAACCTTTTAGAAGGTAGCACTCGACCTGGGGCCTCACTCCACAAAGGCTGGGAAAGGAATGGTAGCAGCGGATCTTAGCGCCCATCTAAGTTTGGCCCCTTTTAGGTTCCACTTGGGGAATGGGGCTGGGAACCCTGTATCCATGGCCTCATCTATGCCTCTCTCAGGAGTCCGGGGTAGGACACTGCACCCACCCAGGCCTCTGCCACACCCACCTTGCTGGGAGATGCGCTTCACCAACAGGTTAAGCTGCTCCACCACCACCTTCTTCTCACTCTTCATCAGGTGGGAGAAGCAATTCCTCAGAGCAGCGGCCACAGCCCCAGGATCTCTGCTCACGCTCTGCTTCAGCTGTGCTGTGGCCTCCTCTCCAATCAGGGACTGGAACTCAGGCACCTCTGCAGAGTGGCCAGGCCAAGGGGATGTTAGAGAAAAGATAAGACAAAACACTGAGAAGTGAGGGCCTCCCACCACATCCCTAACCAAAGCCCCGGCGATGCTACAGAAACCCCGCCTTGGAAACATGTGTCCACCCCCAGCCTTCAGCAACCACACCTGAGCCTGGTCTCACTATTTAGCCCACTGCCCCCAAAAACTGCCTCATGAGGCCAAAATCCATTTAGCTCCTATGATAATAAGCCTGTGCTCTCTGTCTGTTTCTCCTTTGGTCCACGTTCATCCCAGACAGAGCCAGTACGCATGTCCTCAGCATCCCTGCCCAGCCTTACTCTTCAGGAAGGTCACAATCTCCTCCACTGGCCGGAAACCACACAAGCCCTGGAAGGAGGTGAGGGCGATGGCCATTTCGGGCTTGTGGTTGTTATCCGGGTAGTGCTGTGGAGCCTGGAGGTGCAGCTTCTGTGCCAGCTCCTGTGGGTGAAAAGTGGAGGAGGACAGTCGGAAACCAGCGTTCACCAGCAGGATTATGGTCTCTGCAGCCCCTGCTGCCCACCTGCCCCAGCTGCCAGATGGCAGTGGCTTCTTACCTCTGACAATGAACCCAGCCAAGGCATCATGCGGAAACTAGGGGTTCAGTCAACCCAGGGTAGAGAAATGAGCCAAACAAATCCAGGGGAGAGCTGGGATAGACTTACGAGACCCAGCCTGTGGCTCAGGAACTCCAAACAACAGGCATGAACTGTGTGACTTGGGTAAATGATTTTTGGAGAGGCAGAGCTAGGAGTGTCTAGAGTGTTAGGGCACCCTTAGCTGCATGCTGAGCTTGAAGCCAGCTGGGGCTTCACAAGACCTGTCTTCAAAAACTCCAAAATTAGGGACTGGAGAGATGGCTCAGTAGTGAAGAGCGCTTGGTGCTCTGGCAGAGGACTTGGGTTCCTTCCCTAGCACCCACATGGTGGGCTCACAACCATTTGAATCTCCAGTTCCAGGCATCTGATGCCCTCTTACTTCCAAAGGCACCAAGCATGCATGTGGTGTACTTACATACATGGAGGCAAACACTCATACACATGAAATAAAATAATCTTTAAAAATTAAAAAAAAAAAAGGCCGGGCGGTGGTGGCACACGCCTTTAATCCCAGCACTCAGGAGGCAGAGGCAGGCGGATCTCTGAGAGTTCAAGGCCAGCCTGGTCTACAAGAGCTAGTTCTGGGCACCAAAGCTACAGAGAAACCCTGTCTCGAAAAATCAAAAAAAAAAAAAAAAGTCAGGCAGTGGTGGTACACACCTTTAGTCCCAGCACTTGGGAGGCAGAGCCAAGAGGACCTCTGAGTTTAAGGCCAGCCTGGTCTACAGAGAGAGATCCAGGGCTACACAGAAAAACACTGTTTCAAAACCCAAACGAACAAAAAAAAGTTTTTTAAAAAAGGGGTTGTGTTGGAGCTATAGCCCAGTGGTTAAGGGTACTGGTTGCTCTTCCAGAAGACCTGGGTTCAATTCCCAGTACCCACATGGTAGTTCATGAATATCTATAAATTCAATCTCAGAGGACCCAATGCCCTCTTCTGGTCTCCCTGCACACTAGATTCATGTAGTACACAGGCCTACATGCAGGCAAAACACTCATACACATAAAATAAAAATAAATAAGTATTAAGAGTTTAGACAGACTGCTCAAACTAGGTTGGGTCTTGTTTTAAGAAAATTACACAGCAGGGTGTAGCTAAAGCAACAGCTGGGGTGCCTGCCCATCCTGGAATTCTGGTATTGACAGACAGGTGGGGAAATGGCAAATATGAACAGACCTAGGCTGGGGGAGGGCAAGCCAAGGATGAACTTGGAGGAGCTCTCTTAGCATAGGCCAGTCAGCTGTCCACTTAGACATAGCTTCTGTATGTGTCACCAGCATTTGCCCCTGAGCAGCCAAACTGGATTAGTAAGGCTTGGATTTAGCCCTGAGCTAGAGCCCAGTACAGGCAGGGTGAACGCAGCAGTAAAATCTACGGGTAGGCCCACCAAAACCGTCCTCCCCCGACCTCTGCACCCTCTGCTCCTCTACCTTGTTAGGGTGTGCCTGGATAGACAGGGCTGTTTCCACAGAGAGCACTTTGAAGAGGAAGGGCAGCTTGCCATTAAAGGTGTCTTTGACCTTTGGGCCTAAGCAGTCCTGGTTGTCGGCAATCCACTGGCCTAATGTCTTCTGGGAAATACGGTTGTCAAGGATCCTGGCATCTCCCCGGGGATGCGTCCCCATCCACAGCTAGAAGGACAGGAAAGTTGAGAAAGAAGGAAGCAGCTGACACCCTGTATGTACGAGGCATGTATCAGTACGGTGGTTTATAGGTTCTGGGGATCAAACCCGGGGCTTCACATATGTCCAATGGGGAGAGTGACACTTGAATGTCTCTGAAGGCATGAGTCTCAATGGCAGCTCTGTGGAGGGTTAACATTCGTTTATTTCAGTCTCAAAAGGCAAAACTCCCCTATGCTGTGACCCTTCCCTTCTCAATAAAAGGAATGAATTTAAGATTAATAAAAAAGAAAAAAATTAGGGAGGTGGAGAAATGGCACAATGGTTAAGAGATCTTGCCGTTCTTCCAAAGCATCCACCCGTCGGTTTCCAGAACCCACATCAAGTAGGGCTCACAACCTCCAGGGGATCCAATGCACAGGCACCTGCACTCACATGCACCTACCCAAATGCAGACATACACACCTATACATGATTAAAAATAATAAAAATAACTTTTTATAAAAATAAATTTTAAAGAGAAAAGTTAATCGAAGTTAAACATTTATTTTTGGCTAGGAGTGGTGTTGTATGTCTGTAATCCAGACACTTAGGACGTAGAGGCAGGGGGATTGGGAGTTCGAAGTCATTCTCAACTCCACACCAAGTTTGAGGCCAGCTTAGGCACCCTGAGACAGTTTCCAAAAAAAAAAAAAAAAAAAAATCAAAACAAATGAAGACTCAGTAAGGGCTGAGAGCTGTTCTGGAAAGAAGGGTAACACTAGGGTGTAAAAAATCCCAGATGCTGGGCATGGTGGTGCACGCCTTTATTTAGTCCCAGCACTAGGAAAGCAGAGGCAGACAGGCAGAGGCAGGCGATCTCTGAGTTCAAGGCCAGCTTAGCCCACAGAGTGCTTTCCAGGACAGCCAGGACTACATAGAGAAACCCTGTCTCAGAAAAAAAAAAAAAAAAATCACAGTCGTCTTATCTTCCTTTGTATGAGACTGAGACTTGATACAGAGACCAGGCAGATCCTCCTAACTCAGCTCCCCAGTTCTGTGATAACAGTGGTCTCAGCTCTCTTTGTGCACTGACTGGTCCGAGAACCAAGAGAACACCTTTTATGGGCTGCAGAGATTTCGTCCCAACTCTCCATATGGCTTGTCTCAGCCCCTTGGGTCTCACTTAGGGGAGAGGGGACTGATGTGCATGCAGCTGGGGTCTTACCTCTGCATACGGCTTGTCCTCTGAGATCTGGGCCAGTGGGTCACTGCTAGCCAGCAGGCATGCCACTTCGCTGTTGGAGCCCATCTTCCCCCAGGCATACTGCTGCACCACACAGGAAAGTGGGAACACTGGGGACACAGACATAAGATCAGCTTCCGCTCTACTCTTCAGACCTGACCCTAGTGCTGGGAAACCAGGAACGAGAGGGGGATTCTAACTGAGGGCAGTCACACAACAGTCTTTGAGTTGTGGGATGACACCCCTCTCTTCTGCAGTTCTCAATGTTCCCATCTGTAAGACGGGCAGATACGGATCTTGTCTGCCACGGGGAAGAATTGAGTTCAGTTGATGGGAAGGGAAAAGGAACTAACTACTTGTCTCTGCAGTCAGTCAGTCCCGGAGTGATCCAAACGCACCCAGGGGCACTAGTCTCTTCGACCCCCCCGTAGCAATCCCCACTCCAGATCCCCTCCTCTGCCCGGCATCCACGGGAATGGTCGCGACCTGCAAGGTCCTGACAGGATTAGTCCCCAGGACGCGACCACCACCAAGGTAATCAGCACCGGGCAACGGCTCACCTCGCTGACTCGCCATCCTAGCTCCCGGAGACCCGGCTTCAGGCACGTAAGCCCTTCCCAGCAGCCTCCGCTGCTCTGCGCGCAGAGCTTCACGGGAAATGTAGTTCACAGAGTCCACCACCTCCTGCAGTCAGGATCCCCTGTTGCCCAAAAGTATTGTTCCTAATCCTTGGTCCAAACGTTCCTGTCTTCCAACTCCTTTTATCTGTACGAAAGTATTGAGAACTCGCTAAGTATCACAGACTGTTCCAAGGATACACCAGAGAACAAGATAACGCTACTTTTGTGCTTTTTCAGGTTTCTAGTCTAGAGAAGGGAAGTAATTAAATAAATTTTAACGGTGTGTCTAAAGGCAATAAATAACCAGACGTAGTAGCACACCCCTTTAATTCCAGTACTTGGGAAACCGAGGCAGGATTGTCTTGAGTTCGGGATCAGCCTGAGGCACATGCTGAAACCCTATCAGAAACAGGTCATTTGGGTAAGCCCCAATAAGAAGGAGAGATTTTAGGAAAAGTGAAGAGTGTTCCTGGCAGAAGAAAGAACTAGCAAGATCCGCTAATGCTGGAATTTGTGCCTACATTTTACACAATAGCAAAAAAGGTCAACACGCAGGACAAAGGGACACACACACACACACACACACACACACACACACACAGAGGGAGAGAAGGGAAAGGAGTCAGCAAAATGGAAAGGCGAAGAGTAGGGGCTCATATGTTATCATGAGCACTTCAGGTTTTCCTCTGAGTACCCAGTAGTTAGAAGGTTATTGGCGCGATGAAACTATGAATATGATGGGGATGAAGATGTCTCGCGCACCCCCTTCACTCACTCCTCCAGACTTCCATTTTTTTTACTCCGTAGAATGAGGATAGTAAGAGAGATTTGCCAACTTTATCAGAGGAGATTGTAAAGTCGTCAGTGCTCTGTGTTCCGCTGACCCTCCCATCCTAGGTGTCTCCAGAACCCAGCCCTCCTAAGTCTGAGGTGCTCATAAGCTTTGGCAGGAGGGGAAGGCACCAGGAACCCTGCACAGGAGAGGCTGGGGATGGACTTCTGCTGTGAAGTCATCTTGTCATATCCTCTGTAGAAAGTCTCCGGCATCCAAACCTCCTTAGCAGCCTAGCAGGAGGGCAGCCAGCTGTCAAAGCTCCTGGGAACGTGGGAGAGGGGTTAAAGACCTGGGAGGGCTCTCAAACAGTCCCAAGCATTGCAAACACAGCACTGGCAGGTCTTGCCCACTCTCCTTCCCACTCCCTTGCTAAATCATCAGATGACATTCTTAAAGCCTCCAAGGTCCTTATCCCTAACTCATTCCTGAGACTGACCACCAAGTCCCAACTATCAAAACATTGAGGTCCAGCAACCAAAATTCATTATTTGGCTTCACTGACTATAATGTCCAATCAGGACTTACCAACTTACATTAGCACAGATGGGGGAGCTGATTTGCACAGTTTCTACCACATATGTCCAAGGAAAGGGGAGCCATTTCTCAAACTTTCTTTCCTGGGTGTGGCTATCAACTCCTCCTGGAGTCCTCTTGTTTATATAAATCAAACTGTATTTCAAAGGAAGCTTTCTTATATACTAATTAGTAAAATGGAAAGCAGAAACATCATGTCCTTGGCAGCTCAAATGCCTCCTACCTGGAGTACGTTCTCCTTCCCTCACCCCTGTTCCCCAAGCCATACTAATTTGCCGGGCTAAGAATCAGAACAGGAGTGGGGCATGGTCAGCAGTTAGGAGGCAAAGGCAGGCAGGTCTCTATGATTTCCAAGCTAGCTTGGGCTACATAGTGAGACTGTCTCAAAAGAGCCAGAGAGAGAGAGAGAGAAAGAGAGAGAGAGAGAGAGAGAGAGAGAGAGAGAGAGAGAGAGAGAGAGAGAGAGAGAGAGAGAGACAGGAATAAAGAGACAGTTCCATAAAAATAACATTGCTCTTGCAGAGAACCCAGGCTCTGTTCTCAGCACCTACATGGCAGCTCATAACAGACTGTCACTCCAGTTTCAGGGGTTCTGACTCCTTCTGGCTTCCGCAGGACCACACACACACACATGGTGCACAGACACACATGCAGGCAAAACAGTAAGTAGCACATAGAATTAAAAAAAGAATTAGATGCAGGAGTTCAGGAAGCACTTCCATTGTCACTGCCAGAGAAACCAGATTCAGAATCACTTCCACCGAGCATCATTTGCAGAAGAAAGAAAAAAAAATGTGATTGTTGAGACAGAATGCCCCCATCCCTGCTGTCCACCCACACACAAGAAAATGATCTGTAAGGGAAACCGGAGTGCCTGGGGAACCTAGAGTCTGCCACCACTCCTCTTGCTGGTCTGACTCTTGAAGGACAGCGTATACTGTGCTATTCAGGGATATTCTCTCTCTCTCTCTCTCTCTCTCTCTCTCTCTCTCTCTCTCTCTCTCTCTCCCTCCCTCCCTCCCTGCTACCATGTCTAACTCGGCTTCCCATCTCTTTGTAGAGTTTTTGTTGTTTACTTTGAGATGGGGTCTCCGTATGTAGCTCTGGCTGGCCTAGAGTTCAGAGAACCACCTTCATCTGCCTCCTGGGTGCTGGGATTAAAGATGTGCGCCACCACACTCAGCTTCCTGCCAGTACCTGCTGAGAGTTCAAACTGAGACAGCAGCTGCTCTCATTCTTGTTAAGCTACATACTGTTTAAACCCTTTCCAAGAATTCTCCTTTTATGGTTGAGATATTGTAGCCAATAAATCTTTTAGCTTCACTTGCTTTAAACTTTTGTTTTGTTTTGTTTTTGTTTTTTTGAGACAGGTTTTTCTGTGTAGCTTTTGGGAGCCTGTCCTGCAACTAGCTTTGTAGACCAGGCTGGCCTCGAACTCACAGAGATCTGCCTGCCTCTGCCTCCTGAGTACTGGGACTAAAGGCGTGTGCTACCACTGCCTAGCTAGTGCTGGTGTCCACAGGGGACCAAAGGTATCAGCTCTTCATAGAGCTGGAATTGCAGGCCATTATAGGTTGTCCAACATGAGTTCTCGTCAAGAACAGTACTTGCTTTCAATTAATGAACCATCTCTTCAGCATCTTCACTTGCTTTTAATTGACTTTAACAATCACTAATTTGAAAGTCTTGCTGGCACAGAACTATAATCTTGACTCAGGAGTCTGATGCGCGAGGATTGAAAGTTTAAGGCCATCCTGAGATACATAAATTGAGTTCTAGACCAACCTGGGCTACAATGAGACCTTATCTTGAAAGAAAGAGGAGTGGGGACTGGGGCAATAGCTCAGTGGCAGAACACTTACCTAGCAAGTTTAATGTCTTAGACAATGTCCTAGTATATCAAGAAATTTAATAAAATAGCTAATTGGAGCTGTGTTTAATGGTCCATACCTGTAACAGTAGAAATCTGGAAGTAGAGGTGTATGGGGATAGTCACCAGAGAAGATGGCTCAGACACGGCTATAAGCCAACAGAAAGTCTTTCGTAGCTGGTCGGCTGGTGTCTGACTACACTGGGTGTTTGGGATCTCGGTGTAGCCCCAAGTCTTTCTCAGGGTGAGCTTTTAAGCACAAAAACCATGTTCTGGGTCGACACACTTCAGTTAACAAGAACAGTTAGCTAGAAACAGAACCACAGAAGCCAAAAAGCAAGATTAGCACATTTAGAGACTTTCTCAGAATGATGGCTTTGATAGATTAAGCTTTTGTCTTACTTTGGGCAGGTGGTGCCACCTATGTGCTGAGTTTTATAGCACAAATGGTACTTCTGTCATGGAGTTAGTTGTACTAAGGTCTGGGACCCTGATACAGAGGCAAGAAGATCAGGTATTCAAGATCATCTTTAGCCTACATACTACTGGAGGCTGATTGGGCCTATATGATGCCGCATCTGAAAGAAAAAAAGAAAAAGAAATAAGAAAGAAAGAAAGAAAGAAAGAAAGAAAGAAAGAAAGAACCCTAACTACTCATGAATTCAAAGCTAGCCTAGGCAATTTAGTGACACTCTTGTTTCAAAATAATTTTCTTTTTATCTCTCCCCGCTGCCAGACCCTTCCTTCCTTCTTTTCTTTTTCTTTCAACAGGGTTTGACTTTGTAGCTGAGGAAGACCTGAAACTCAGGCTGGCCTTGAACTAGTAATTTTTCTGCCTCAGTTTATGAAATGCTGGGATTAAAGGTGTGAGCCACCATACCCTATGAAATCAAAGTTTTAAAAAATTAGTCAGCAATATAACTCAATTAACAGAGCACTTGTCCAACATGTCCAAGACCCTGGGTCCCATTCCCACTACTGAAAAAAATATATAATTAGTTTGGAAGGCTTGCACCTGAGCAATGTATTACTAGTCTCCCACCCACTTTGCTGTAAACTTCCCCATCACCTTTGACTAAAATCCCCTAATGGGTTAAGAATGTTCTTTGGCAAACATTGCTTTCGGTTCTCTTTTCCCATCTTAAACTGCAAGGTTAGGTAGTCCCCAAAAAAGGAATTAAAAGAAGACAAATGAAGATTTCTAAGAGTTCAGTAAGCCAGTTGGGTGGTGGTGGTACGTGTCTTTAATCCCAGCACTTGGGGAGCAGAAGCAGCCAGATATCTGTGAGTTCAAGGCCAGCCTGGTCTATGGAGTGAGTTCCAGGACAGACAGAGATACCCAGAAAAACCCTGTCTCTAAAAACAACAACAACAACAAAAGTAACAAAAAGAGTTCAGTAAGTCTTCTTTTACTTCTAGAACACAGGGCCTCTGATGGGCTTAACATAACATTAAACCACTGGCCAATGATTTGCTCATCTTCTTTGATTACAAGTAGAGCCATTTGGGATGTTACCTGCCTGTAATTTCAGTACTTAGGAGGTAGGGGCGGGAGCATCAGGCACTGAACGGCATCCTCAGCATAAACAGCTTGAGGCCAGCCTGGGCTATGCGAGACCCTGTCTCGAAATTTTTTAATCAAATTAAAAGTGGAATAATGTTTGACTTACAAGGAGATGGTACGTTTGTCTAAGAGTCATAAGGACTGGTATACCGGTGGGAGAGGGTTTGTTCACCATATGCAAAGCCAAGGTTTTCATGTTTTATCATATTTTTTAATCTATTGCTTGTAAGAACATGTGTGTGCGGAAGCCCATGTTAATTCATACAGGTGTGGAGGGCAGAGGTTGATGTTGAAAATAAGCTGTCGTCCTCTGTCATTCTCCACTTTAGTTTTCAAGGCAGGGTCTCTCACTGAACCTGTAGCTTCCTAGTGGCCTAGGCTAGGGGCCAATGAGCTCCCAGGATCTTCTGGTTCTGCTTTTCCAGCGCGAGGACTACAGATACACCTTCATAGCCGGCCTTTTACACAGCTGCTGAGGCTCTGAACTCATGTTTGTGTTGACAGCACTTTACCAACTGGGCCTTCTCCCCTGCCCTTAAACTTGTCGTCCTATCTTTGGGACAGGTTCTTCTGTAGCCCAGACTGGCCTTGAACTCCATATAGAGAGGTGAGAATGATCTTGGACTTCTGATCGTCCTTCCTGTGTATGGATGTTTTGCTTGTATGTATGTCCATGAACCACATGTGTGCCGAAGGAAGCCAGAAGAGGGCATTGGCTCGTTCCGTAGTACTGGAGTTACAGATTTGTGAGCTGCCATGTGGGTTCTGGGAATGAAATCCAGATCTTCTGAATCAGCAGTCAGTGCTCTTAGCAACTAAGTCATCTTTTTTTCTTTTTCTCGAGACAGGGTTTCTCTGTAGTTTTGGAGCCTGTCCTGGAACTTGTGCCACCACCTCCTGGATAATTTTTTTTAATTTATTTATATTTTCTGTATGAGTGCTCTGCAGGCCAGAAGAGGTCATTAGATTCTGTTACAGGTGGTTGTGAGCCACCACGTGGTTGCTGGGAATTGAACTTAGGTCCCCTGGAAGAGCAGTCAGTGCTCTTAACTACTGAGCCATCTCTCCAGCCCCTCTAAGTCATCTTTCTTGACCCAGGAATATTGGCTTTTAATTGCCAACTCGATAAACCTGAGTCTGGTAGCAATATTGAAAAACATATATCTCCCTTTCTTAGCTCATAGCTCCTTGGAATCTGTTGGTGATAAATTTTTCTAAAGCTGGAGGTAGGGCCACACCTTTAATCCCAGTACTTGGGAAGCAGAGGCAGGTGGATCTCAGTGAGTTCGAGGCCAGCCTGGTCTACAAAGTGAGTTCCAGGACAGCCAGTACTATTACACGGAGAAACCCTGTCTCGAAAAACAAACAAACAAACAAACAAACCAAAAGCTGGAGGAAGTGTCAGAGGTCTATAATCCCAGTGCTTAGGAGGTGGGGGCAGGAGGATCAGGAGTCTAAGCCCAAACTACATGATATGCTGTCCAAAAACAAGCAAACAACAACAACAAATAGGGCCAGAGACATTGCTCAGTAGGTAAAGGTGTTTGCTGGACAATCTGAGTTCGATCCCTGTGATCCACATGGTAGAAGGAGAGAACTAACTCCCACAGGTTATTCTCTGCTCTCCCAAATACACTGCCCCCGCTCCCAGACACACACACACACACACACACACACACACACACACACACACACACACTGGTATCTCCCAGGGACGGACTGGTACAGGGACAGAATGGTGGGCAGTCTCCACATTGGTTATAATCAAGTTTCATTCCTTCTTCACCAGCTCAGCATACTACTTAGCCTTGGTGCTGTAGAAGAGGAAGTGAGACAATTTCACACTGTGCAGTGTGGTTTCCTCTCAGGACACAGACAACTAAGATTCCTGCCCTTGGAGGGGTATCTCTAGGGGCCGAGGGACAGAGAGCAGCACCGATGGGTCCCTTTCTCATTGTCTCAACTTTCAGATGTTTTCTGGTGGCACTGAGCCCAGCTTGGGTGGATAACTAGGACATCCACGGGGGAGGAGGGAGAAAGGTAAAGGAAACTGATCAGTGGAAACAGTGTTTGCTAAATGCTTATCACGTGCTTGGCACTAGTACCAGGATATGTAAGTACCAGATACACGAGAGTGAGCAAAGTGGGCCTCTGTAGAGCCTACTGTCTACTGGGGGAGACAGACAACAGGTGTGCAATTAAAATCTCTACACTAGGAAGGAAATTGCAGCAATATGAGTACGGGGTAATCTAATCTAGTGAAGAAAAGTCACTTGTGAGGAAAATGTCTGAAACTGGATTTGAAGAGTACACTCAGTGGAGCATGGGATAAGAGCATGCTAGTTAGAAGGGACAGCATGTGTGAAGCCTGGAGACAGGAGAGATTAGGGAAGTTCCAGGAATCAAAAAGTCACTAAAGAGAGGAATGAAGGGGTGTAGGCAAAAGAGGGGGTGAGAAGAGATGGGGAAGACAAATTTCAAAAGATCTTGAGGGCAAACTAAATGTTTGGAGTCCACACATTAGAATGGTTCTGAGGGTAAGGGTGCTTGCCACCAAGCCTAACGCCCTGAGTTCAATCCCTGAAAACACATAAAGGTGAGGAGAACCAACACCACAGTTACCTTCTGACACAAGTACTCACACCGAGCCGTACCTCGTGTAGGCATAACAAGCACTACTACTTTGTTTTTGTTTTTAAAATTTTCTTATTTTATGTGGATTGGTGTTTTGCCTATATGTGTGTCTGTGTGAGGGGGCTCGGTCCCCTGGAACTGGAATTATAGACAGTTGTGAGCCGCCATGTGAGTCCTCTGGAAGAGCAGCCAGGGCTCTTAACCCCTGAGCCATCTCTTCAGCCCACTTTTGTTTGGCTTTTTTCCCCCTCAAGACAGGGTTTCTCTGTGTAACAGCTCTGGCTGTCCTGGAACTCACTCTGTAGGCTAGGCTGGCCCTGAACTCAGAGATCTGCCTGCCTCTGCCTCCTGAGTGGTGGAACTAAAGGCCCATGCCACCACTCCGGGATCTATTACTACTTTTTAAAAAGAAAAGTCTTACATAAGATTTCTGGTAGTTCTGAGGGGAACTTGTCTAATTACCATTGATAAGCTTTCCAGGCTGCAGGAAGACCAAGTGTTCATTGTAAATAATTTGCTCGAGAATCTTAGGAGATTCCTTGGGAAAGGACATGCATATGTTTATGTTACCAGCCTTTACAGTAAATGTTAATCATGCTATAATTTTTACTTATTAGCTGATGAGGGAGAAGGCATCAATCAGACTCTGAGGTGAGGGCTTCCTTTCCCTTTTCAAATCCCCATAATTTCCCCGTGTTTTTATACCAGTACCATCTTAGGATCACAAGTTCAAGGCCATCCTGAGCTGTACAGTAAAATCCCTGCCTCAAACATACAAACAACAATAAACGACGACGAAACAGCAAACCAACCAACCAACAACCCTGGAAACCAACAAAAGGAAAAACATCTGTTTTGACAACACCAAGAATAGACCAATTAGTAACACTGTTTCGTTCCAGGGTAAGAAACGATAAGCGCTGCTTTCCACAGCACCCAAAAGACATGGATAAATAAGTTAAGTGAATTAGCAACCTCCTTCAGGACATTCCTGAAACCACAAGGAGGGTGGGGCCTAAAAAGATGTGGGACTTATCTACGGCAGGTGCTGATGCAAGGGCTCCCCAACTTTATCCTGGAGCACAGTTCTTCAAGTAATTCCTCTGATTGACATGCCACCCTTGTCATTTTGCTCCAGGACTTGCCCTAACTTCCCAATTTTGCTTTCTAGGAATGCATAGAGTTTGCTGCTGGCCCCTGATTTGGAAGCTCAGAATAAACACAAATCGGAAAGAAAGTATCAGAAGACATTCTGCACAGGAGGGGGAAGTGAACTGTAGGACTAGGAATGTAGCTTAGGGCTACAGCGCTTGACTATCATTCGTGAGGCACTGGGATCTACCTCCAGCACCTTGGCAGAAAAAAAATAAGTAGATGGAAACAGAATGCTTATCCATCGCTTTCCAGTGGGCTGGGCAGGGGGCGGAGCGGACCTCTGTGACGACACAGGACCACGCCCCCGCAGAGAGCCCTACGCCTGCGCCAGAACGGCTGCCTCGCTCCCGGAAGTGGAGGGTCCACACTGAGTGCTGCTGGGTCTGAGTGCTCTAAGGCTGTAGCGCTCGCAGAGATCGCCCGCCGGCCCCCGATCACCATGTCGGCCTTCGACACTAACCCCTTCGCGGACCCAGTGGATGTAAACCCCTTCCAGGTAGAACCCCCAACTTGCTTTAGGGCCAAAGGCCGCGGCCTGGGCCTCTTTCTCGCCAGAGCCGGGAGACGTGGCGTAGGAGGGACGGATGGCCTGCCCAATGGGAGAGTGGAATATGAAGCCGGGCCTATCATAGTTTGTATGGAGGCGGGAGTTTGCAACAGGTGGAACTGCGGCAAGGGGGCGGGGCGCTGCAGCAAGGAACGAAGTGGGCTCTTACTGCACCCCGGGATGTAGCCGCTCTGACTGGACCCTACTGGAGAAAGGCCAGCAGGCACGGTCTTATCCTTAGGGAGGTGTCCTAGAGACAGGACGGGAAGCAGAGTGTGGCTGTGATATTTCTACAGTCTTGAGAATCCACCTGTCTTGAGTCATCGTCGGAGAAAGGGTCACTGAAACATAATGAGGAAGTAGAAGTCTAATGGGGTGGAGACAGCCCAACGCCCCAGCAGCAGCAGCACTAGAGAAGCAAGTATCTAAAGTACAGGAGAGTCCCCGGTGTTTACAAGGAAAGAAAGCCGAGGGAGGGTAGAGAGCCCAAGCCAGAAAGTGGTCTCGGTCAAAAATTCTACATGTTGACCAAGGGCTTTGTTTGGAGTGAGTTTGGGCCACTAAGGGAGGGTTGCAGGGTGGGGTGGGGTGGGGTGTTGGTGAAGGACCTTGGAGCACAAGGTACACTAGTTTGGCAAATCTGCAAGGGTGGTTGCTGGCTTGACCTTTGGAACATTCAAGAATACAACAGTTTTCGGACTTAAAGCCAAACTTTTGAGTGAAGAACACAGGGATGCCACCTTGTCTTTGCTGAAGGACGGGAACTCTCGTCAGCAGCCTCGGGGCCCTTTGTGCTTCTTCTTTCATGTCTGCCCGAAACCAGTTTGAGGGAAGGGTGCTTGTGCTGACTGGTGATTTCCGAGCCCAGTTGTTTCTCCTGTGTCAGTGTGTCAGCGGGCTCGCAGCTTCATCCTGCTGCTATTTTATTTTGGTCATCTGCAACTTCAAAGTTTCCTGCAGGTGCTGGAGAAGTCGTTTGAACTTCCCCACCATGGATCCTTCCAGAGGTGGAAAAGAAAAGGCAGAGGTGCCCTGGATAGATGATGGTCATGCAGTCAGGAGAATAGAATTTATTGTTGTTTTGAAGTTTTGCAGTGATGGGATTGAACCACGACTTTGCGCATACTAGGCAAATCCTCTACCACTGAGCATAATGGGTAGCACTGAGCTTCATCCCTGGCCCTTTATGTATCACAGACTGGCTCTGAACTTGCTATGTGTACACGCTGATCCTGAACTTGGAGTCCTTCCTCTGCCTCCCAAGTAGAGCCATAACTAGCTTGTGCCACCACACCCAGCCAGGCTGAGAGTGGAAATTTTTTGCTTCTTTCTCAAGGTGACCTAGCTGATAGGAACTCACAGGCAGATTTTGGTAGTTCATTCCTTGTTCCACTGGGGAATTTAGAGTATTCCTCTTTTAGCTTAATGTTTCTTGACAGAGCGTTAGCAGGACTTTGTCTCTTATGTAAGGCAAGCAGTAGCCTCTATTAATGAGTAGGGAAAGGGTGTTTGCAGTTTTCCTGCTAATGTCTTGTGTGAACTCCGGTGATTTCATGATGAATGGCTCTGTAACACTGGAGTCTGGGTTATATATAGCAAGGATCTACTAATCTTTTGGAGTATGTGGTATGCAATGATGTTTCTTTGTTCAGTTTTCTTCTGTCAGAATAATAAATTTTCTGCTGCTATCAGGGGCAGTCAGCTGTCCAGCACTGCAGCAGGATCTTCTCCAGGGCCAGCACAGGGCAGGATTCTTGGGCATCTCTGGTGGAAATGATTGGGCAAAGCGTGATAGTAATTTTAGAAGTGACAGAAAGTAACTTCTGCATTGCATTCAAATAAGAGTTTTTCCAGGCAGCCTCAGGATATGGTGGGTCAGGAAGCAGCTGTTGGCTAGCAAATCGGCAACATCTGGAGGGGAATCCTGTGGGAAGAAGAGAGCCTGGCTAACTGTGATATGCTCCCCCTCATACTGGAATGACTTTCCACTCTTGGCACGAAGCTGTGTGAGGCGAAGCAAGCAGCCTTGCATCTGATGCCTGGAGCTGCTTCTGCTCAGAGCTTAGGATGGTGTATGCTGCTTCCCTATTGCCGGGGCTAGGGCACTGGGAGGGTGTAGTCCTTGGATGACTAGGTGTGAACCCAGTTTCATTTGCTCAGGGTGTTGGCTCATAGCTCAGGAACATGCAGGTGGAGAGGTGACAGACTCAGATTGTCACACCTAGTCAGTCTGGAGAACAGACTTTTTTTGTCATACCATATAATGGTGGACTGTAAAATATACTTACTATTTGGAGTCTGTGGCTGACAGGGGACCGTAAATGTTCTTAGACGTCGATTCTAAGATCTCAGTTTTACAGAAGCCAAGACTCCAGTGAGGCTGGGACGTGCTAGAGCCAACAGTGTGCCAGAATTAGCATTACAGGAGAATATAGACCTGGGTCTCGCTGCCCGTGGGGTGCAGTTTTAAAGACTTTCGAATCTCATACATTTTTGTCTTGGGGTTACTTCAGGTCTGCTAAGGAAAGGCTGTGGTATTGTCACGCTTGTCACCTTTTTACTTTTCTTTCTTTTTTTAGACAGGGTCTCACTATGTAGCCCTGGCTGGCCTGGCTATTGCAGTAATCTTGCCTCTGTCTCCCAAGTGTTGGGATGAACAGGTACGGGCCACCTTGCCAGAGAGCAGCCTTGTCTTTCCTGAAACGAGAGTGCCGGTAATGGTCATCAATTGGCACTTTTAAAAATGTTTAACATTGCCTGGCAGTGGTGGCTCACGCCTTTATTCCCACCCAGCACTTGGGAGGCAGAGGCAGGTGGATCTTTGTGAGCTTGAGCCCAGCCTGGTCTATAGAGCGAGTTCCAGAACAGCTAGAGCTGCACAGAGAAACCCTGTCTCAAAATCCCCCACCCCCAAAAGTTTTACATTTGTTGTACATGTTCATGCTGTGTCTCAGGATAGAGGTCAGAGGACAGCTTTCAGGAGTGAGTCCTTTGCTTCCACATGACTCACAGGACTCAGACTCAGGTAGTTAGGCTTAGTGACGATCATCCTGCTGAGCTGTCTCGTCATCCTTTGTGTGAAGGGATGGAGGAGGACAGATTTTTATTGATGTTTGGTTTTGTTGTTGCTGAGGATTAAACTCGGTCTTGAGCATGTGCTCTGCCTTGGGGCAGCCCCTTATAGATTGGAGGTGTGTGTGTGTTAGATAGGGTCTTCCTATGTAGCCCAGGCTGACTTGCAACTCACATGGTTCTTCCTGCTTCTACCTCCTAAGTGCTGGAATTAAAGGTTTTTGACTCCATACTTGACCCCTTCATATAAAGTTTTGTTTTGAGACAAGGTTTCTCTATGTAGCCCTGGCTGTCCTGGATAGCCATGGAAGTTAAACAGAGCAAAACCTTCTTTTTCTTTTTGAGACGGTCTCTTACTGGTCTAGAACTTGGCTGGCTGGGCCAGTAAGCCCAGGAATCTGCCTGACTTGGTATTGCTCAGGACTGGGATTACAAATATGTAAATATGTGATGTGTGCTTGTGTTCATGTGAGCCATATACATGCTGGTGCCCAAGGGAGGAGGGCACAGAAGTAGGCACTAGATCCCCTAGAGCTAGAGTTAACAGGTAGTTGTGAGCTGTCTGATGTGGGTGCTAGGGACTGGAAGAACAGCCAGCACTCCTCACCACTCCAGCCCCTACTTCTGACTTTTTGTCTTTTAAAAATATGAGTTCTGGCTGAGAGTGTTACCATGCCTTTAATCCTAGAATTGTGGAGGCAGAGGCAAGCAGTCTTTGTCAGTTTGAGGCCAGCCTGGTCTACAGAGTGAGTGTCAGACCAGCCAGAGATACTCAGTGAGACCCTCTCTCAAAAAAAGTTTTAAAACGGGAGTTGTGGGGCTGGAGAGATGGCTCAGTGGTTAAGAGTACTGACTGCTCTTCCAGAGGACCGGGGTCAATACCCAGCTCACAGTTGTGTGGAACTTCAGTTCCAGAGGGCCGACATCCTCATGCAGGCACAACACTGATGCATATTTGAAAAAAAAAGTGGGTCTTCCCACTTGATGGGTACCCAGCTCAGGTTTTCACACTTGCAAAGACATCCATTTACTGATAACTATCTCCCCCACCCTTTATCCAGGTTTTTTATGAAGCCCCTACTTCCTCCACCTCAAAGTGTAATCACAGGCTTCCATGAATCCTTTCCTTGCATATAGATATAACTGAAATCATTAGAAAACTGCCCTGCCAAAAGGAGTTCTGAGTGGAAAGTGAAATCCCTGGAGTGTGGCAGAGGCTTACCAAACTCTTAGGAGGAAGCAGGAAGCTGCAAGGCAAGCCTAGTGATTTCACAACCTCCCTCGGCGCACCCTGGTTCCTCTGTTAATTCTGGATTGTTGGGTCCCTGCACTGGAACAATTCTAGGCTGTCTGTTCACAGATGTTTCTCACGAGTCTTGTCAAGTGATGCAGAGGTGGAAAACTAAAAAGAGGCATCATTGTAATGTCTTTCCCCCACCCTAGCAATCCACTTGAAATCAGACCACCCAAGCAAATGCCAGGGCTGCTTTCCTTCGAGCATTCTGTCAGATTACAGCCGAGAAGGCTGGCCTGGGAGGGTGTGTGGAAGGGGTGGTGTGTGGAACAGAGGCAGTCTTTCAGGGCTTGGAGCTGCCAGTTCACACAATCTCTCTTTCACACATTGCCTCCTTGCAGTTTAAAGATAATTTCAGTGCCGTGGTTGCTTTTCAGGGATGCAGGATATTTCTCTACTGTGGGAAATGATGGCAGAAATGTGATTTGTGTGAACAGTTACAGGACACTAAGTCCACAGACATTAAGGCCTGTGCCACTTCCCGGAGAGGGTCCTCCAGCCTTTGGGAATTCTCAGAATCACAACTAGACCTGATATAATTTTTCCTCTTTCTTTCTTTCTTTCTTTCTTTCTTTCTTTCTTTCTTTCTTTCTTTCTTTCTTTCTTTCTTCTCCTCTCTCTTTTTTGTTCATTTCTTTCTCTTCTTTCTTTCTTGCTTGCTTGCTTCTTTTCCTTCCTTCCTTCTCTTGCTTTCTCTCTCTTTTCTTTTTTGAGTTAGGGGTCATATATCCCAGACTGGCCTCAGACTTGCTGTGGAACTGAGGCTGTCCTTGAATCTTCCTGCTTCCGTTTCCAGATGCTGGGATTCCAGGTGTGCACCACTACTTACTGTAGAACAGGAGCATTGTCTTGAGAGATTTAAAAATGGGTCTGGAGCAGCGGCTCAGTGGTTAAGACCACTGGCTGTTCTTCTTTGGTTTGATTCCCAGCACCCATGTTGACAACTCACATCTGTTTGCAACTTGAGTTCCAGGGAATCCAGCACCCTCTTCTGACCGCCAAAGGGATCATGCATGCACATGAAATAAAAATAAATATTTAAAAAATTGTAAGGAAAAATTGAAAATGGCAAGTGTCTCACAGCTTAAGGCCAATTCCAGACAGGTTCCCAGGTGGAGGCATTCCCACCTTTATGCTTAGCACCCAGAGCCAGTGGGGTGTTAGAACTGGGCTAGAGACTCGGATGAACTTGGCCCTTACACTTGTTAAATTTTCTCTGGAGTCACTCTGCATAGGATTATCATCTGTTCAGAGGATGGTAATATTTAACCAGGGCAGACTCACTCAGAGAAGGGTGCTGTCCACATTGCAAGGCGTGCCCAGGGCCATCAGGTGCCCCCTTGAGTTGCTCACACCTTTACACGCACCAGAAGCCCTGCTGTTCCACCTGCTGGGGCCAGAGAGCAAGGTGAATGAGCGCGCAGTCTGTGGTTGGCAAAGCTGAGAGCTAATGCATGTGGACAAGGACAGTATTCTATGGGCAGGATGAGGACAGGGGAGTAAGTTGCGAGGGATCTCAGGAGAAAGAGCAGAGCCGTGTGCCAGAAAGGGGCTGGGGTGGAAGGCAGAAAGTCTGGCGAATGAGAAGATGCGGGATTTTGGATGAAGGGACAGCAAGAGCCAAAATTCAGTTCTTAACATGTCACCTCTGGGGGTCTGAAGAGATGGCTCAGAGGGTAAGAGCACTGGCTGCTCTTCCAGAGGTCCCGAGTTCAATTCCCAGCAACCACATGGTGGCTCACAACCATCTGTAATGAGACCTGGTACCTTCCTTGCCAGCAGTACATTGTATGCTTAATAAATAAATAAATAAATAAACAAATAAATAAATAAATCTTTAAAAAAAAAAAAGATGTCACCTCTGTATTCCTGTATTCTGTCACCCAGGGACTGCTTCAGTCTCAGATCTTATTCTCTCTCTCTGACAATTGTATTGGAGTTTAAAAGAAATAACGGGGCAAGTGAGCTATAAACCATGGCAGCCACCAGCAAGAGGGACGTGGCAAAGAAGAAGACAGCCATGCCTTTTTAGTTAAACTGGTATGCTTATCAAGGCAGGTCAGCAAGCAGCCATGTGGTGAGAGCCCAAAGTGGGCTTAATGCATTAAGGCAGGAGGACAGCTTCTCCTGGGCAGCTGTCTGGAGCTGGCCCTGTGCTGTAAGACAACATGCTTACGTTCTGGCCAGTATTTGAAAGAAAGAAAGAGAGAAAAGAAGAAGGAAGTTAGGATTTTCTGCGTGAGGACTCAGAAAAATGGGCAGATTAGACAGCTTCATGGCCATGGCTCCAAAGCAGTTGTTCTTTGTATTCCTAGCTGGCCCGGATCTGAGTGTAGACCAGGTCATCTTAGAGCGTACAGAAATTCACCTGCCTCCCAAGAGCCAATGCATGTGCCACCATGCCTGGCTTGTTTTTGTTTTCCCATAAGACAATGTCTCAATTTGACCAGGCTGGAGCCAAAGACAAACCTGAACTTTGATCCTTCTGCCTCCACCTCCTGAGTACTGAGACTGCAGGCAATATGATCATGCCCAGTACCCGTCCACCACACCCCGTACCTGATCTCTCTCTGAGCCCCTGGGGCTGTCTGCTGCTTCTGTGATACACACTTGTCTGGCTTGACTCTCTCCAGGATCTCTCTTATAACTTTGGCTTATCTCAGGCTATTTTTATTTCCTGTCTTCTCCATTTAGTATTTCTGAGTACTGTCTTGGACCTGATTCCCACTCTCTGCCTCCGCTTCAGTAACCTCAGAATAGCATCCTCACCCAAAGATCCTGGCTGTGTAGCTCAGTCCTCAGCTGACTCTCAGGCTCCGACACGTTTCCAGCTTCCATCCACACCTTTCTAGACATGCCAGCCAGATCTCTCCACAGACACTTCCAGTGTGGTCCAGAATCTGCACAGGTCCTCTCCTTTCCCACACAGCCTGAAAAAAGCAGTCTCCTGGCAGCCTTTCCATTTTAACCAGCTTTGAGTTCCTGAGCTGTGATACCTCCTCCAGGTCTGTAGAGTCCCAGACTCCTCCATCCAGAACTGCTGCCCCCTAATTTAACCCATTCATGCCAGCAGTCATGATCTGACATTGCCCTTCCTGAACATTGCACATCCCTCATGATGACTGGAATGCTTAGACTCCTGTGACTGTGTCCCCCTCCACTGAGGTCAAGTCCTAACTGCTCCAGTCTGGCCTTCCCCTGGTCAGGCTGGTTTCCTGATACTCCTGGCTGTTCTCTGTACACTCTCACCTCTAAGGCTCCATGACCTTCTTCCAGGCTGGGTGTGGTAGTACAAGCTCATAATTCAACACTTGGATGGTAGAGGCAAGAGAATCAGGAGACCAGGGTCACCTGCAAATTAGAAACAAAGAAGGAAAGAAAGAAAAGAACACATTAATGAGTAAACAATGCAAAACTGAAAACTGAGACAAATGTGGTGGCCCATACCTTTAACCCCACCCCAGTAATCAAAAGGCAGAGGCCGGCAAATCCTGTGATCTGGAGGCCAGCAGGGCTATACAGTGAGACCCTGTCTCTAAAAAAGAAAACTAGCCAAGCAAAATACCTGAGTACAGCCTTCTCACTTGC
Organism: Alexandromys fortis; assembly: GCF_014885135.2. Taxonomy (NCBI): domain Eukaryota; kingdom Metazoa; phylum Chordata; class Mammalia; order Rodentia; family Cricetidae; genus Alexandromys; species Alexandromys fortis. Next base: position 515,863 of record NW_026067955.1, read on the forward strand.
AGAACACCGAGCACGCTCTTTTTATTTTTATTTATTTGTTGTTTTTGTTTTTCGAGACAGGGTTTCTCTGTGGCTTTGGAGCCTGTCCTGGAACTAGCTCTGTACTCCAGGCTGGTCTCAAACTCACAGAGATCCACCTGCCTCTGCCTCCCAAGTGCTGGGATTAAAGGCGTGCGCCACCATCGCTCTTTTTAATGCGTAGGTGATCTGATACCAGTTAAGGAGCGCCTCCGTCTTGACGCTCCCAGCTCCCGCTGCCTTTACTCTCACATGGGCTCCGTGTGATCAGGTTTGATGCTCTGCACGGCTTCTTCCAGGGCCATGGACAAGGCTTTCTCTTGGTGGCCCCGCCACAGCATTTCATGAATTGTTTTGTGTAGGGAATGGGCAGGAAGTGGGGGGAGAAGGCAAGTAGCACAAGTTAAGAAGACCGTGCCCATAGGTGTCTCAGGGCCAAGAAGTTCCTGTGTCCTTCTCGAGTCCACTCTGGACATCAGTACCAGTGGCAGGGAACACGACCCAGGCTTGCCTTGCCCTTCAGATAGGTTCTCAAATGCTTGCTCCCCCCACACCTTCTTTGAGACAGGATCTTGTTACCATCATATAGCCAAAGCTGGCCTCAGATTCAAGGCAGATCTCCCTGCTTCAGTCTCCCAAGTGCTGGGATTACAGGCATGTGACATCATGGGGGCCTGTGTATTTGTTTACTTTTTGACACTGGGTCTCACTGTGATAAACCAGGCTGTCCTCAAATTCATAGAGCTCCATCTGGGATTACTGGTGTTCACCTTGAATTTCTGATCATCCTGCTTCCACTAGAGTTTATGCTGTGCTGAGATTACAGATGTATGCCATCCTGTCCCGTGTATGCTGTGCTGAAGATCAGACCAAGGGCTTCATACTTGCTAAGCAAACATTCTACCGAAATGAGCTACATCCCAATTTTTTTTTTCAACATGTCCCTCCTCTAGCCCTTGTATTTTGAGGTCAAAGTGTCATTATCACATTTTATGAACTTTGGGAGACAGAAAAGAGGCCACCCATACTTCCCACAGTCTTGTTGCATTATGTTTTGTGTGTTTTCCTGCCGGCCTAACTAAACTAACTTGACCAAACTAATTTGACACTTACAGAATGGAACCTTTTTGTATGACTTCAGGATATTTCGTTTTGTTCTTTTGTTTTGAGACGGGGTCTTGCTGTGTGGCCTAGACTGGCTTTACACCCACGATGTCGGTAGCCTCAGCTTGTAGTATTCCTCCTGCCAGCCTCATGATGCTGGGATTACAGGTATGCACTGCCCTGGCAGCCCCGAGGGTTTAATGTGCTACTTTGGAGTCTGGAACAGTCTCACACCAGGAGCTTGAGTGCGGCATATAACGGGAAAGCAGGGAAGTCAGTGAGGCTCAGAGCTAATCAGGAAATAAGAAACACACAAAGAGATTTCCCTCCAAACCAGGAAGGGCCTTGTAAGCCCCAGCCCAGCCATGCTTCTCCCAGGGCCCTCACACTCTACTGCAGTGGAAATGCTCCTTACCCGCCGCTGGCCTTGATCTTCTGGGCCTTTGATTGCCTCCCTCCTTTCTTTTGGGAACCCCACTACTTTAGTTTCATTTCTGTTGTGATAAAAGACTCTGGCAAGGAGCAACTTAGGGAGGAATGGGGTTTATTTCGACTTAGAATTCCATTACAGTCCAACTTATGGGGAAGTTAACACGGGAACTTCAAACAGAGGCTTCACGCCTACGGTTTAAGAGCGAAGAGCATATAAGGCATAGATGCTCACTGCTTATGCTCAGCTTGATTTCTCTACTCTTACTTAGTTCAGGGGTTCCCTGGCTGCCCAGGGAATGGAGCCACCTACAGTGGTTTGGGGCTTCCCATATCCATTAACTTAAGATAACCTTCCCGCAGACAAACCCACAAACCAACCCAGTGTGGAGAGTCTCTAATTGAGAGACTCCCCAGATGATTATAAAGTTGAAGCAAGTTCACAGTTAAAGCTAACCATCCCACCCACCTTCCTCCCAACCCTTCCCTGTCAATCACTCTGCACCTCACCCCAGCATACTCTTGGCATGTGTCTACTTGTCTCAGTTACCAGTCCACCAGACTGTGAACTCACACTGTAGCTGTCCACTGAATGTAAAGAACTTTAGCTTTGCTCCGTCTTATCAGTTAGTAAAAGTGCTGTTCCTGTCTGAGCAGCTGGGGGCTTGAGGTTACATCTTCCGTGTAGGTGTGCTTGGACCTCGCCATTCTTCTAAATAACTGCTTACCCCTTTAAGAGCAACTGGTGCTCGGTGAGGGGGAAAAGTTGACGCTGGTAACGTCATTTCTGTGACTTGGAGTGAAAGCTCATGGTCCTCCTCGGGCTCGTCAGTGTGACCCTTACATGAGAAGGCTCTACTTGTGACTTACTGAAGATGTGCCCCAACATCCAGCTCTTTGAAGTTCAGGAAGGAAGTCCTTGCTCATGCCTTTTGGGAACAGGGGTCATTTACTTTAGCCACATAGTAATTGATAATCTTCTGTTTGTCCTGCAGCATTGCTGTCTCAGGCTTACTGTCCTATTGCTAGAGTCAGACCTGGATCCAGAGACGCGCTCAGATATAATGTACATGGGTGTTTGCCTGTGTGTAGGCCTGTGTACCATGTGTATGAGGCCTGAGGAGGTCAAAGAGGGCATCAAATTCCCTGGAACTGGAGTTACAGGTGGCTGTGAGCCACCATGTCAGTGCTGGGAATTGAATGTGGGTTCTCTGGATGAGCATCAAGTGCTCCTAACCTCCCAGCCATCTCCAGCCTCCTGCCCCAGGGATCTTGAGCTACCAGCCCCGCACTGAGCTTTCCCGTCTATGTCTCTCATATGGCTGTGGTGGAGGTTATATGAGGAAATCTGTGGTTGTCTTTTTCAGTAGAGCCATAAACACAAAAGCTGACCAGAGTATCTGTATCAAGTCTTTACAGAATGAAATATAATGAATATTTCCTTCTTTCTTTCTTTCTTTCTTTCTTTTCTTTTCTTTTCTTTTCTTTTCTTTTTTTTTTTTTTTTTGTTTGTTTTTAAAAACAGGGTTTCTTTGTGTATCTTTGGCTGTCCTGGAACTCACTCTGTAGACCAGGCTGGCCTTGAACTCACAGAGATCTATCTGCCTGCCTCTGCCTCCCGAGTGCTAGGGTTAAAGGTGTGCACCCCCACCGCCTGGCTCCTCTTTCTTCCTTTTACCTCCATATCTGCATGTGTGGAGGTCAGAGGACAACTTGTAGAGAGTTCATTCTCTCCACCACGTAGGTTTCGAGGATCAAACTCAAAGTGACAATTGCCTTTACCCACTGAGCCATCTTGTCAGCCCATCAATACATTATAGAAACAAAGGAGAGAAGCTGAGCCACTGCCCAGCTAGGTGTGGTTGCACATACCTGTAATCCCAGCTCTGGAGAGGCCATAGCAGAAGGTTCGAGTTCGCTGCCAGTCTGGTAAACAATACTGAGTTTCAGGACAGCCTGAGCTGCAACAGAGACTCTTGTGTCGGGGTGGGGTTAAGGGATCTGTAGATAGTGAATTCTGTAAGGCCATATGGAGTAAGTTTCTCAAAAATAAATAGCAAATAACTTCCTAGTGATGTGACACATTGATCGGTTCTGGGTGAATAGAATTCACAGTAATGTCGTTACATGATGAGCCTGGCACGCAGTAGACATTTAGGAAATGTCACCTTCCCTTAGTCCTCACCCCCTCCCTGTCCTCATCTAACCTCAGCCTCTCTCAGGGAGAGCCCAGGTTTCCTTAGGGGAGAAGTCCCCATGTGTCACAGTGTTAGTCTCATCTGGTCCCAGGCAAGAGGCCTCTGTTGTGCTGCAGGTTCCCTGGCATGAGACAGTGTGGCTCACAGGCCCCTCAGCAAACCCCGGGGAGCCTGAAGGATGGGCCAGACCCAGATGCCCCAGCTGCAGAGCACTCTCAGCTCACTAGTTAGGGTGAGCCTGGTTAGGGCCCCAGGGCCATACCTTGAGGACATTAGAGAAAGGGGAGGGGGAGACTCTGTGGACAGGGTAGTCCCAATCGTCTCATCACCACCCTAAAGAATCTGCTACCTGACTGTCCTGTGATAGAAATGGAACCTTGCCTTGAGCTTCAAGATGCCTATTAAACATGCACACTTTAGCCAGGTGTGTATGCGCCAGCTCCTGACACTGCTATCTGAGCTGCCCCTTGGTTCCTGTGTCCTGTGGTGACAGACTGTACTAGCCAGTTCCTTGACTGGGGTCTGATTTCAGTGACTTGGGCTTGCTTACACTGGTATGTATCTTCTGGCTTTGTAAGCAGGGTAGACCCTGGCCAGAGCCTCCCACAGGCCGACTGATCCTGAGAGAAGACGGCTAGTAGGAATAACCTCAGGACCAGTCCCCATGGCCTTTAGTGACCACTAGAGCCTCACTTTGTCACACTGAGTTGCAGGAGTCACCAAAGCAGAGGTGTGTGTTCAACAGACAGGACGCAGTCTGGTGGAGGAGGTTGAAAGGAGGTACAGGGTCCCTAAGATGAGCTGGGATTCCAGTGATTCCAGCTGGTGCTCCATTCAGGGTGTGGCACTGGGGTGCTCAGGCACAGCTTTATCCTAGGTGCTGCTGGTCCCCATGGGAAGATAGATCTCCTGTATAGAAAAGCCAGAGGCCATTCTTGGTGCTGACACTTAGCTCCATTAAGTTTCAGAATAGGAAGCTCCTGCCACTTCACCATGACCAGTGTCTTCCACACCTGTGAGCTGAGGGGCGTGCTCTCAGTGTCTGTGACACCATCACAGTATTTAAGAATTGGGTCTATAGAGCGAGGTGTGGTGCTACACACATGTAATCCCAGTATTTGGGAGGTGGGCTCATGAGGATCAGAAGAGCAAGGCCATCCTGGTCTTTACATGTTGGGTTTTATTCTTCTGACTTTTTGGATTTTTTTTACTTTTGGGGGAGCCCACCACCCAGCTCCCAAATAAATCACACACAGAGGCTTATTCTTAGTTATAAATGCCCGGCCTTAGCTTGCCTGGTTTATTGCCAGCTTTTATCTTGCTCTATTCCTGTTTACCTTTTCTTTCTTACTTACTCAGTGTCTGGCTGTTTAGCTGCAGGGCTGGGGGGTGTGGGGGCTGGCCCCTGAAGTCCTCCTTCCCAGATCTCTTTTTTTCCCCAAAATTTCTCCATTTTTTTCTCTCTGCCTGCCAGCCCTGCCTATTCCTCTCTCCAGCCTCACCATTGGCTGTTCAGCTCTTTATTAGATCATCGGGTGTTTTAGACAGACACAGTAAAACAGCTTCACAGAGTTAAACAAATGAAACATAAACTAAAGTAACACACCTTAAAATAATATTCCCCAACATTTACAATTTGAGGCTGACCTGAGTATATGAAACTCTTGTCTTCTAAAACAAAACAAGTGCAGGTCTGAGAATGAACTCCAGCCAGTGGCACTCTCTCCTGTGTTCCTCCCAGAGTTCCTGCAGGCTGTGGATGGAGCAAGACCTGAATCCCATACTCGTGAGCAGGATTGATGAATACAAACTGTCTTGCCACCAAAAGGGCCACCTAAGCAAAGAGGAGGGTGGGAGCAAGACAACGGAAACACAGGCAGACTGTATTCTGCTGCTGACTTCCATTTCTGGGTTTTTTTTTTTTTTTTTTGCCTCGGCCTCCAGAGATCACAGACATACTGCCATACTGAACTATAAGGAATTTTGTTTTCTTTCTTTCTTTCTTTCTTTCTTTCTTTCTTTCTTTCTTTCTTTCTTTCTTTCTTCCTTCCTTTCTTTCTTTCAAGAATGAGAAAGAAAAGGAAACACTTTCCAGGCCTTTTCATCTGAGACCTTCTCCCTCCTCACAAGTGTGCCTGATTAACAGTCATTGCTGGCAGCCAGCAGCATGTTTCCGTTCCAGAACCTTCAGCTCATCTCTAAAAAGCAAGAGGAATAAAATGCTCTCTGTAGACTAAGAAATAACAGGGTAGAGTATTTAGTTCGGTGGTTGAGTTCTCTTGCCTCACAAGCACAGGGCCCTGGATTCCATCTCCAGCGCCAGAAAAAAGAACAACAAAAAAATAAATAAAAGGGCTGGATAGATGGCTCAACAGTTAAGAGCACTGGCTGCTCTTCCAGAGAACCTGGGTTCAGTTCCCAGCACCCACAGGGCAGCTCACAACTGTCTGTAACTCCATTTCTAGGGGATCCAACAACCTCACACCAGTATACATAAAATAAAATTAATTTAAATGAATAAGTAAATAAAACAGTACAGGAAGGTCTCTACTGCCACCAACCACATTACCCCCTCCCCACCAAAATGAAGAAAGTACCAGAGTTAAATATTGTGACCCCCTCTGGATCTGGGCACTGAGAACACCTGTGTGGGGCCGACTGTTTTCAGAAAGGTAAAGCATTCAGATGAAGCGACTTGGTTGCAGAGCAGATCAGAACTTTGGATACTTGGGACTTGGGATTGCCTGCTAGCCTCTGGTCAGAGGTGTTTCCTCCTATCAATAACTAATGCCTCTTTCTCTCCTTCCCAGGATCCCTCTGTGACCCAGCTGACCAATGCCCCCCAGGGTGGCCTGGCTGAATTTAATCCCTTCTCGGAGGTTGGTGACTATGTCCTTTCTCTGAGTTGTGCTGTCTTCTGGGAGGTAGTGGCATGTGTGCTAGTGGGAGGTGCCAAGGTGTCTGGGGCAAGGAACATGGCAGAAAAAGAACAGCTCTGGGGAAGTTAACATCCTCAGAGGGACAGTCCAGATGAGGACTTGGGGTAAGGTAAGAATGGAGACGTCACTGGAAGTCACTGAAGTTCTCCTGTCAGTCTGTGACAGGGCTATGCTGGAAAGCCTTGTATCTAGCAAGGCCAAGAGTATGGGTTAGGGGGTATGGGTTAGAGGTCATTGTTCCCTAAGCCTAAGCCTTGTTGGCCAAAAACCTGCAGAAGAGAGCCCAGATCAGGTCCCTCACTGTGGTTTGCCACTAGTAGAATCCACTCATTCCCCTCCTTTGCCCCACACAGACAAATGCAGCAACAACGGTTCCTGTCTCACAACATCCTGGGCCCTCGCAGCCAGCAGTTCTCCAGCCCTCAGTAGAGCCTGCACAGCCAACACCCCAGGTACAGGTTGAGAGTTCTTTGGCTTCTCCTGTGCAAGTGGGAATCACCCAGGTCCATAGGTGAACGTAGGGTTGGGGGCAGCAAAGGACCTTTGTCCCTGAGATGGCTTGTGAATTTCTTTGGAACCAACCTATGGAGTCACTCTTCCACTCCCACCTCTGAAGTAAGCACTACTCACTGGGCTAGCATCCTTGGTGTCTTCAGAGAGCATTTGCCCTGCTGTGTCACTTCAGGTCCTTCTTAGGTCCCAGAATCCCTTTATTTTTTTGTTTGTGATACTGGGAATCGAATCTGGGTCCTTACAATTGCCTGTCACCAAACTACAACCCTGGCCCCTCTCTTTTTCAACCTCGTTTATTCCTGCCTTCCATCCTGTTTGCCTTTGTCTTGTCACTGGGTCTGCTGAACCTTGTCTGCTTGTGCCTGACGCTGGCCTCAGTCACCTCCCCACCCTCAACCCCACCCCGGGCTTCTCACTGCCCTGGTGAGCATGGCCCACAGTGGAGTTGTGTATTGCAGCTCCTGCTTAGGCAGGCCAGCAAGTTTCTGCCTGCCCGATTCCTGGCAGCGGGTGAGCCCTCAGAGAGGCAGATGCTACTAGGAGGAGATAGTATTCCCAGGGACAGCTACATGCGAAAGCTTCCAAAGGTAGGCCTAGCGTAGATGAGCAAGAGGGTGGGCTGGGCACCTGGAGCCTTCAGGCTGGCTCCTAGAACCCTGTGGAGTGAGACAATCCCTACTTGCAGGGTCAATTTATGTCCATCGGGGTGATGCAGTAGGGGTGCAGAGACCCTGCCTCTGTTCCAGTGACCGCACAGGGAGATGAGCCTACAACCCTCACTGTGACACTGTACAGTCAATGCTAATCCCAGTGTCCAGAGGCAGCCTTCACTCTCTGGAGAACTGCTATGGTGAAATGTGTACACATATGCCTGATTGTCATCCTGTGAGATGGCCAGTGGACTGGCTGCTCCGGAGGACCACCGTCTCATTCTCCAGGAGGACGATGGGGCCAAACAGTGGTGGCAGCAGCAGGAGCAGGACCCTGGGCCCAGTTCTACTCAGCCTCACCTGAGCATCCTTGAGCTGCCTCATTAGAAGGCTCTGCTCTGCCTGCAGAAGTGATAAAGCTTGGCCCCTGCCTGCCATGAAAGTCAGGCAGAGAAGGGCCATAGTCATGGCCTGCCTCCAAGGCATGGCCAGATACCGTTCAGGTGGGCCTAGGAGGCAGCTCCTTGGGCAGAGTAGGGAGGAAGGTTGCCTTGGTGTAAATTCCTGGGGCTCTGGTGTCCGTGGCCTGCCTCACATCCTCCCTCTGCTTTCTGCTGGCAGCTTAGCATTGTTTCGACTTTGCACACACTCGCTTTGGGTTTTTCCCTGTAGCTTCAGGTCTCTGGGTTTCTGGCTTCAGGTTGGGCTCTTGTGAAGTCTTTCCCCTTTGGAGTTACCCAAAGGACAATATAATTCAATTTAGCCTGGACTCCAGTATGGGGGACTAGACAAGCCATGGGGGAAGGGGAGGAAGTGGAGAGTCCTGGCAAGGACCAAGGAGTCAAGGTGGTATAAGGGTAGTGGGCGGTGGATCACCTAGGCACTTGCATGGTATTCCTTAGTACCCGAGACACTTTACTGGACAGGGCTGCCTCTGAGACCTCCTGCTAGCTCTTCCTGCCTGGGTGAAGTGCCTCTGCTGGCCTACCTGGGCTGACACTGCTCCTTCCTCATTTCCGGCTGTTCCCTGCTCGTGTCCTCTCTAGGCTGTTGCAGCTGCAGCGCAGGCAGGCCTGCTTCGGCAGCAGGAAGAATTAGACAGGAAAGCTGCTGAGCTGGAGCGCAAGGAGCGGGAGTTGCAGAATACCGCGGCGAACTTACATGGTAAAGAAGACTGTTGGGGTCTAGCCTGCTCTACCTGGCAGTGTACTGAGCTATCTTCATGGGAGATCTTGCAAAGCTTTTGATTTTGGAAGCATATTGGTTTGGGGAGCTTAGCATAGTGGCAATATCTGTAGCCCTAGCATGTGGGAGGCGGAGGCAAGAGGGTCACTGCAAGTTCCAGCCAAGACAAGGCTCTAATATAGCAAGACTGCATCGGAAGGAAGGAAGGAAGGAAGGAAGGAAGGAAGGAAGGAAGGGAGGGAGGGAGGGAGGGAGGGAGGGAGGGAGGGAGGGAGGGAGGGAGGGAGGGAGGGTGGGGGGGGGGGGGGAGAAGGAGGGAGGGAGGGAGGGAGGGAGGGAGGGAGAGAGGAAGGAAGGAAAGGTGGGTGCGGGGAGTAGGGTAGAAAGAAGTAAGGCAGAAGTTAGGATACCAGCAGCAGAATAGGCCTGACAGATACGGGCTATTTTTGCATTCCTTCCCAGCTCTGAAATTCTTTGATTCCCTGGGCCCAGAGTTCGATGTTGTTGTTAAAATTACTTCCCAGAAGAAGACATAAACAAGGTCCCAATGACAAAGTTCTCTCTGTGGAACCAGTAGATTTATTGGGCTTCCTCCCAGAGCATAGGTGAGGGGTTACTTCTAGGGGTATGGGTGCTCCTCCAACAGGCCACACCAGGAAAGCCTTACCCAGCAGGGATGAAGACTTCCCTGTAGCGGTGTAGATGGAGCCCCCTTCCTTCTAGACTAGCCCCTCCCTGAAGACCGTGTGCGGTTAAAGCAGAATTGCAAACGACCTGTGGTAGGGAATGTCTGGATACTTAGATGAGGGTCTCCTGACCGGCCCCCTCCATGAGGGGAGGTAAATGGTGCACAAGCCCAGCTGGGATAATGCTTTTGCTACAGGATGCAGCTGAATTCCCAAGATGGTGGTGGCTTGACTTATATAGTCACCCTATACATGCTTATGATGACAACCCTGGTTGTCCTGCTTATGCGCTGGTCACTAATGAAAGTAGTTTAAAAGGCATGTGGTAACTTGTCCTTTTAATCCCAGCATTCAAGAGGTAAAAGCACGCAGATGCTTGCAGCATTAGGAAGGTTGAGAATCGCTGACTTAGGATATTTAGCTCTCTCTGATGTAGTCGGGCTTCATTGTCTTGGGTATTTCTCTCCCTCTTTGATCTCACGTCATGGTCCATGAAGCCCCTGAGACTCCTGAACTCTGCTTGTAGGGGCACTTCTGCAAGCTCTGCTTTGCCTATAAGCTGGGCCAGTGTGCGCTCTCCTCCATGCCACTGATGAGGCTGAATCCTTTTTACACAGTGAGAGACAACAACTGGCCGCCCCTGCCGTCGTGGTGCCCCGTCAAGCCTTGCTTCTATCAGGACTTCTCCACAGAGATCCCTGCTGACTACCAGCGGATATGCAAAATGCTTTACTATCTCTGGATGTGTGAGTTTCGGGGTGCACTGACATTGTCTTGAGATGTCTATGTTTACTTTGGGCCTTGCTCCCTGGGGTCAAGACCTCTCACAGACTTTGTCCTTCCCAGTGTTTGGGCTGGCATGGGGAGGTTCTTTATGTCCTGTCTGGGAACCTGCTCAAGAGGGCCAGCTAGACTTCTTTGAAAGGGAGAAGGGACTATCCAGAGACTTCTGTGTTCCTGTAGAGCTCACCGTATTGAAAGGCCTCTAGGTTGCAGCAGTGAGGAAAAATTCTGCACCTTCATTGTGGGCCTTTGAGAAAGAGTTATTTCCTTCCCCGAGGATGAGCCCTGGGTCTGCACCTTACCACATCTATCCCTGAAACCTAGGTCTCACTGTCACCTCCTAAGAAAGCTTGGTCCCTGGTGTGAGGTCCCAGAGAACCAGGATCTGAAAGCCAATCTTGCCTAAGTATAGACCGAAGTCCCTTTCTGTATTTGCAGCCTCCCTCACAGCAGGCCTTTCCTAGGGAGTGGCTTGCTCTGTGGGCAGCCAGGCCTCCGGCCACCTTGGGTCAAACCTCTTTTCTCTCCTTGCCCCTTTCCAGTGCATTCAGTGACTCTGTTTTTAAACCTCCTCGCATGCCTGGCCTGGTTCACAAGTAATGCCGCTAATGGAACGGCCTTTGGCCTCTCCATCCTTTGGTTTGTGATCTTCACCCCCTGTGCCTTCCTTTGTTGGTACCGACCAATCTACAAGGCTTTCAGGTGAGTGGAGCTAGTACAAGGGATGAGGGTATGGCTGGCATCCCAGGAGCAGCCGATAGATCCAAGCTCTGGGTCTCATCACAGTCCTAGCTTAGAACAAAGTAGTGGGGAAATTGCTTTCCTTTTCTCACTGAGTCAGATCAGACAAATTAGAAGCCATTTACCTCAGCCTACCCTGTGAGTGAGGTTAGCTAGAGGCCTGTTCATGAATGAACACGGGCAAATGTGAGGGACTGGGAGCCTCCCTGCTGTGGTACTATTCCTGGGCCGACTAACTGGCAGGCAGGGATTTAGTTGCTGTGAAGAGGGAGCACCTTCCTGAGAGTTGAGGTGCTGCCCTTTGGATGTCAGATGCTGTGGCTCACCATTATGATCTGTTGCCAATATGTGAGCATAAATATATGTATAAATATATGTATCTCTAAGACACTCTAGGGATTTGGAATTAAACTTCCATGCTTGATGCTTTTAGGGCTGGGAGTCCTCCAAGTCTTGGGATGAAGAGCCGGAAGTATCAGCAAGGCAGATCCTGAATTTGCATAGTATTCTGATTCTCAAGGATGCAGTGGTCAAAGCCAGGGATATGGCTCAGTTGATGAGTGCTTGCCTAGGATGTGCAAAGCCTGGGTTCTATTACAGCCCCACATAAAACTAGGTTTAGTGGCATATGCCTATACTCCCAGCATTTGAGAGGTGTAGAAAAGAGGGTCAGAAGTTCAAGGTTACATAGGAAATTAAGAGACCAGCCTGGGCTTCAGGAGACCCTTGTCTATACCTAAAACAAAACAGCACAGTGGTGGAGGTACTTAATTCTTGAGGAGTCTTTGCAGCGTGCTTCTCAAGTTTACAGGGGGTGTGTGTGTGTGTGTGTGTGTGTGTGTGTGTGTGTGTGTGTGTGTGTTGGGGGCAGTTTAGTGCATTGAACTCACAGGCCTTAAAGACTGTATGAGTCAGTGTTTTGCCTGTGTGAATGTCTGTGTACTATATGCATGCAGTGTCCTCAGAGGCCAGAAGAAGGTGTTGGATCCCTTGAGACTGGAATTAAGAGACAGTGGTGAGGCACCATGTGGATCCCGGGAATCATAGGTCTTCTGGAAGAGCAACTAGTGCTCCAAACTGTTGAACCATCCCTCGAGCCCTAGGGTTTATCTGTTTGTGGTTTTGGTATGTGTGTGTACATTCACATATACATACATGCCACAGTGCACATAAGTATGTCATAGGACAACTTGTGAGAGTTCTCTCTTTTCATCCTTTGGGCTCCAGGATTGAACATAGAGCATCAGGCTTGGTGGCAAATCCCTTTCCCCACGGATTCGTCCCACTGTCCCGCTTGTGATTTAATTCTTCTCTCTCCACAGGTCTGACAACTCTTTCAGCTTCTTCGTGTTCTTCTTTGTATTTTTTTGTCAAATAGGGATCTACTTCATCCAAATGATTGGCTTGCCTAACTTGGGGACCAGGTAAGATCTGAGGTATCATAGAGGATTCAACTTCCTTGCCATTTTCTGGCTCTTGGAGAGCCTGTTTTGACCATGGTGGAAAAAGGGTGGAGGGTATCCTACGATCTGTGTGACGAAACATCTCCTGGGAAGACGGAGCACACATCTACTTGCCCCAGATAGGGAATCCATGACAACAAAGTACCGATACCACCAAAGCCTAGCTTGGTGAACCAATAAGTTTTATTAGGGTTACTTACAAGGATATGGGTGAGGTGTAGTGACTGGAGCAGAAACAACTCAGGCAGCTGCATTACCAAAGCCCACCTCAGCTTGGGCGACAGTCCATGAAGCTGGGAGTCTAGAACACACTGCACAGCCTGCAGGCTGCTCCCCAAGCTGGAGAATGTCCTTTCAAGGGACTGTCTACATCGTTCCCAGGTATCTGCTGTGGTCTCAGAGTCTTCTTTGCACCTCAACTTCCTTCAGCAAAGGAGGGCTCTCAGCTTTTATTGCTTACTGTAGCAGGGAGGGCCCTAGTGAATCTGGTCAGTTTCAGGAACTTCCTAAATCTATTTTGAATTTTACCTTCCTGCTTGAGCTTCCAATAGAATAGAATGTTTCAATTTCTGAGGAAATTCCATACAACACCTTCTTTCCTGGTCATCTTTTTTTGTGACTCTAGGGATCAGACCCAGAAGAACCTTGTGCATGCTACTCAATCCTCTGTCTCTGAGCCACACGCCAGCTTCCAATAATCCTACAGTAGCTACCAGTCTTTCCTTGTTCTCTACATTCTATGGTGTGTAGATGAGTCTCACTCCAGCCTGGGATTTATTATATATAATATATTCCAGAGTGGTCTCAAATTCATGGTGATCCTCTTGCTTGCCTCCAGAGAGCTGAGATTTCAGGTACGAGCTACTATGCCAGTTAGGCTTAAGTATTTAGGGCTGTGTCCAGCACTGTATGGCAACTTCTTGCTTTTCTCCTGCAGCACGCTTCCAGGGACTGATGCAGCCAAAGTTACACCTTACCTCTCTTTTTTTTTTTTTTTTTTTTTTTTTTGGTTTTCGAGACAGGGTTTCTCTGTGGCTTTGGAGCCTGTCCTGGAGCTAGCTCTGTAGACCAGGCTGGTCTCGAACTCACAGAGATCCACCTGCCTCTGCCTCCCGAGTGCTGGGATTATAGGCGCGCGCCACCATCGCCCGGCTCACCTTACCTCTCAAACTCACTGTTATCCCAAAATAACCATGAACTTCTTGTCATTATTCTGCCTCTAGGCTGTACTTGTGTGTGTGTGTCTGTGTGTGTGTGTGTTTTATTTTGTTTTGGTTTCATTTTTTTCTGGTTTTGTTTCTTATGTAGCACTTAAAATGGAATCCAGGGCCTCATGCATGCTAGGCAGGCCCTCTACCAGTGGAGCAACATCTTCAGCTCCCATCTTACTTCTTCTCTCAAGGCCTTGTGACTGCAGGAGATGGGGCCTGCCTCCTTGGAGAGGCATCTTGCCATTCTGGAACATGTAGCTGGTTTGAGTTTCCTGGCTAACTGCATCTTAGCTCAGAATTAATTTCCAAAAGAAAAGCTGATGGCTGATGTTTTCCTTTCTACCCCAGTGCACAGGGAACATTGCAAAAATGTCAAGTTGACATGGGGCTGAGAGCTTGAGCCTGGAAAGGTGGCACTATTTTGATCCCCTCCCTGCAGCAGTCAGGACGTCCAGAGTGTGAGGCGAGTGCTGGCCACACTAGCATCCTGAACCTGTCTCTGCCTTCCCAGTGCTGGCTGGGATGATAAGCATAGGCTTTTTTATATGGGGTCTGAGGTTCTAAACTCAAGTCTTAATGCTTATGCTGTAAGCACTTTACCAACTGAGTTCTCCTATACAAGGCTGCTGATCTTGCTGCCTCTGCCTCCCAGTTGCTAAGATTACAGGTATAAGCCACAGCACTCAGCTTTAATATACTACGTACATTTGCCCACTGAACCATCTCACTGTCCCCTTTGGTTTTAGGACCCTTATTTAAAAGAGAAAAAAAAAAGTAGACTGGGGCTGGAGAGATGGCTCAGTGGTTAGTAGCACTAACTGCTCTTCCAGAGGACCTGGCTAATTCCTAGCAGCCACGTGACAGCTAACAACTGTCTGTAACTCCAGTTTTAGAGGATCTGACATCCTCACACAGACACAACAATGCACAGAAAAAATAAAAATAAGTAACTTTAAAAATCTCTATTCCCAGAGAACCTAGACAACAATGAGGGCCCTAAGGGAGACATACGTAGATCTAATCTACCTGGGAAGTAGAAAAAGACAAGATCACCTGAGTAAATTGGGAGCTTGGGGACCTTGGGAGAAGGTTGAAGGGGGGTGGGAGGCAGGGAAGGGAACAGAGAAAAATGTAGAGCTTAATAAAACTCAATAAAATTTAAAAAAAATAGGTGTATCTGGACTCTGAAACCTATGGCATTGCTCTGTCTTCCTGCTGTTCCCTCACTGTTTTTATTACGGTGGCTTTGTTGTAAGTTTTCAAGTCAGGCAGCATGAGAATAAGCCCTGTATAGCTAAGGACCCTGAGGCCGTGAGAGTGACATAACTAGGGAAGCAGAGGTGACAAGGTAAACAGCTGGTCAGTGTCCTTGTCCCAGATCCCTCCACGCAGAACCAGTGCCTTCCCTGTCCCCACCCTCAGTCAGCAGCACACATTGAGCCTTTGGCTGATCCTGACAAGGCAGTTGTCACATCTCCTTCCTAGACCTCACTGGGGCAGAAGATTTCCATGTGACTCCACCTCTGAGACTTCAGGAGAGGTCATGTTGGAGCAGTGTGGGCTCACACTATCCGTGCTCACATCCCAGTCACAGAGGAAGGTCACTGAACCACAAGGCTCCCTGTGCTGCAGGGAGATGCCCAGGTGGTGACCAAGACACAGCCGTTTGGGAGAAGTGCTCCTCTTGGGGACTCCCAAGTCTCAGTTTTACCTCACCCCTGGTTTCTCCTTTCATAGTGGTTGGCTCGCAGCCCTGTCTACCCTGCAAGGTGGGCACTTACCTGTGTCCATCATCATGATGGTAGTGGCCGGCTTCTTTACCCTCTGTGCTGGGCTCTCACTTTTCCTCCTGCAGCGGGTAAGTCGGGTATGAGCTAACAGCAAACACAAAAGGTATCTCTCCTGGGTGGACATCATATTCCTCGTCCTTAAAGTCCTAAGGAACCCAACACCTTTGTCCATGACTCGGGTGGGCAGGCAGGCAGGGTTAAACACTTGAGGGCCCCTTTGGAAGAATACCCTGATAGCTAGGATTGCTCTGGGCTCTTCTCACCCCAGCCTTGTTCCCTAGGTGCATGCCTTCTACCGCCGAACAGGAGCCAGCTTCCAGCAGGCTCAGGAAGAGTTTTCCCAGGGCATCTTCAGCAACAGAACCTTCCGCAGCGCTGCCTCATCTGCTGCCCGAGGAACCTTCCAGGGGAATTAGTCTTCCCGACTCTCCTTCCCTCACCCCAGCCTCTCTGTCACCTGCCTTCTGAGCTGCACTTTCCGTGGGTGCCTTACACAGTAGTTCTGCCCAGCACAGACCTGGCAGGGATTTTGTCTTGTCCCTGCTCCTTCCTCAGTAGTCAGCTTTCCCTTCCCCATAAGGGAAGGGGAGGAAGGGACAGGGACAAGGGAAAAGAAAAAATAACAAAGCTGTCTTCTCTTTTCTGACGGTGGACTTTGTCTGGAAGCAGTGGGACTGCTTCCCCTGGAAACAAATTCACTCATGTGCATGCGTGTTCATGCCCCCACACGGGATCATCGGCAGCCCTGGGCTCACTGCACTAGGAATTTCCCAGACACCCTGGACTCTTCCCTCTGCAGGCTTGACCTATATTGGGGCCTTCACAGTCTTACCTTTCGTGCTTAGGCTTCATAAGCCTGCCCAGGGCTCCACTTCAAGTGAGCTGTGTTCTGGGCAGGGGCACAGATGCTCCTCAGATTGTCTCCAGGTGTTCCTCACAATAGTCCCTCTCTCTATGCCTGCTCTGTCCCATGGTGTAATAGCCCCTTGTGCCCTCTGGGGGCCCTCACTAGCTCTTCTCAGACTTCTGAGTGGAGTTGCTTGGGACTTGGGAGGGACTGAAGACAGTCATTCAAGTTGTCCTACCCAGCCTCTGGCAGTCTTCTGAGAGGGTAGGTGTCATCTGACCTGTTTGTTTTGGCTTCTGACCTCCTGAGGAACTCTGCCCCTCTGCCTTAGCCTTATTCCTGCCCCACTTTCAGCAATACTCACCTCTTACAACTCTTAGGGCTGCTGGAGGAAGTTAGCCCAGAACTATGTCCTGCAGGCAGGACTGCTGAGCCATCCTTCTGAGGGATCTCCACTTGTCCTGGGGACTCCACAGCTGTGTCACTACAGTGACACTTAGATCACTGTTGAAACCTGACCTTGTGTCAGTGATGCAGGAGTTCACCAAGATGGCCAGCCTCCTGCCTCTGGGAACTGGGGCCCTCCTGAGGCTACCCTCATACTGTCAGCCATTTATCCCTAGAGCCATTGAATGGTAATGACAGCCACCAGGGTTTTGTAAACTTTCTGGTATTTTCCTCCATGTACAAATGTATATGTCATGTCTCAATTTTTGTGCTTAAATAAAAATAAGATTTTCGGACAGCACTGTTTCTGATATCTCTGGTGGACTTGGGAGGGCTGTGGCTTACTGAAGATTTGGGCTGAGGACCCATGAAGATAGGTGAGGTGACAATTTGAGATCCTTGGCAGCTGGACTGAGAGACTGTCAAGCCACTCAGTTCTGAGGAGGAACGCCCTCCAACACTGAAAGGCATGAGGGAGGACCCTGGCAATGGCAACTTGACTTCTTCCAAAGACATTTTTAAAAAATTATTTTTAGCCAGGCATGATGGCACACATTTTAGTCCCAGCCACTGGGAAGGCAGAGGCAGGCAGATCTCTTGCATTCAAGGCCAACCTGGTCCACACAGTGAGTTACAGGACAGCCAGAGTTACACAGAGAAACGCTGTCTCAAAAATCAGTTTTTAATATTCTATTGTGTGTGTTGTGTGCGTGCCAGAGCGCTTGTAGTGTGGATCAGAGAACTTGCTGGGGTCCTCCTTCACCCACGGCGGCCCAGGGATCTCATCCCACTGCTTCTGGTCGTGGAGGGCAGAAGGCCAGGGTCTTCCTCCCGCCCCCAACGCGGGTGGTCTCTAGGATGCTGTGTGCTGAGAGAGGCTTTTCCACGTGATAGTGTCCTCAATCCTCGACCCACTTGGCTACGCCCACTAAGCCCAGTGTCTGAAATCCGGCCTGGCAGTCTTTGGCAGAAGGTGTCACCCAGCCCGCGGCAGGCTGGGCGGAGCTTCGGAGGGGAGGTGTCGAGCTGCGCTTCCGGCGGGCGGCGCTGGGGCCGTGCGGAGTCCCGCCCCGCCGCCCCTCGAGCGCCCCCGACTTCGCCTCTGGCCGGAACCTGCGCCCCGAACCAGGAAGCACCTGGCGGCGGGCGCGGGATGGCTGGGCCTGGCTGGGGTCTTCCTCGGCTGGACGGTTTCATCCTTACCGAGCGCCTGGGCAGTGGCACATACGCCACCGTGTACAAGGCCTACGCCAAGGTGGGTGTGGGCGGGCCGTGCCCGAGGTGTCCCGGCGCCGGGCACCTGGCTCCTGTGCCCGCCAGCCCCGAGCAAGTGCGGCTGGGTGACTGGCCGGCCGGAGCAGGAGAGAGGCGGCCGCCTGACGCCTGGCGAGTGGAAGAGGCTGGGGCTGGCCGCCCCTCTTAGGTTTAAAAACAAACACACGCCGGTTTGCTCTGGAAGGGCGGGCAAAGACCTAAGGGAACCTCGGTGTCAGTGGCTGAGGAACCGACTCTGCACGGAAGTCGCTTTAGGGGCTGGGAGGAGTCTGAGACCAGACTCCCGGGAGGCAGGACCAGTTAGAAGGCTGAGTGGCCAGTTCTAACAACCTTGACTTTTTTTTTTTTTTTTTTTTTTTTTTTTTTTTTTGCCGCCGCTCCAGAATGTACTGCTGTAGGTTAGAAACAGGGATTTGGAGAACACTTGCTGGGTTGGGAAGCCAGGATTCCAGAATCTGGGTGCCTCATTGGGAAGGGGAAGCTGGGAAACTTGGAGGCCTGTGGAGAGTGAATAGACCCAGACCCAGATAGGGGGAAGGTTGCAGAGGGACCCAGAGCCCTCTCTAGCCCATGGGGCAGGTTCCCCCAAGACAGAGACCTCAAATTTCCTGTCCTACAGAAGGATACTCGGGAGGTGGTAGCCATAAAATGCGTGGCCAAGAAAAGTCTCAACAAGGCATCTGTGGAAAACCTCCTGACTGAGATTGAGATCCTCAAGGGCATCCGGCACCCCCATATCGTGCAGCTGAAAGACTTCCAGGTGCGAGCCTGGGGCGGGGCTCCCTCCTAAGGAGGCTGGAGGGGGGACACTGCCTACAGCTGCCTCTTTACTTCCAACCACAGTGGGACAATGACAACATCTACCTCATCATGGAGTTCTGCGCAGGGGGTGACCTCTCTCGCTTCATCCACACCCGCAGGATCCTACCTGAGAAGGTGGCTCGTGTTTTCATGCAACAGCTGGGTAAAAGCCAACGGCCCGCCCTGTGTTCTCTTCCCCCCCACACCCCAGGGCTTCGCAGTATCCCATGTCTGTGTCCTACCGTATGTGGGGAGTTCTTCCACATGTAGAACATGATGTAAGAACCTTGTAGACTCTTCCAGGGTCCAGTAGGTGGAACCCAAGTGCTTTAGTGAGGAAGAATGCAAAAGGACTTGGGCTTTTCAGGAGGCTCCTAGAAGCGGGGAGGGCGGTGTCTTATGAAGGGTACAAAGAGCAGGCCTTTGGGGAAGTGTTTAGTGGTGGCAGTAGTTCCAGGTGATGGCGGTGCATGCCTTTAAAAAGTGACAGGAGTCTGGTGCTTCCTTGTATCCTGCAGTCCAGCTAGGACAAACAACAGTAATGCCTCAGGAAGAGGGTAAATGGAAGCCTGGGGCAGGGAGAGGCAGGTGGGAACTAGACTCTGACTAATTTTCATGGGGCCTGCTCCCCAGCTAGTGCCCTGAAGTTCCTGCATGAACGAAACATCTCTCATCTGGATCTGAAGCCCCAGAACATTCTGCTGAGCTCTTTGGAGAAGCCCCATCTGAAACTGGCAGGTCTGAGTCGGGAACGGCAGGGTAATGGTGTAGAGTGGGTGAACCGTGAGCCCCTTGTTGGGCTCCCTCAGCACCCTCATCCCCTGGGGTCCCTGTCTTCAGTCATTGGTGGCAGGTCAGGTTTGAGCCTGTCACCAAAAGGTAGCGCCTGTTATCAGGCTGCACACACTTAAGTCCCGCAGTGCTGTGGATGGAGTTAGGGATCACTCTGGGTCAGAGATGGAGCTCAGTCTGGCAATAATGCCGGTGTGTGACCAGCATCCAGGATCAGTCTGTGAGTAGGGACCCAACTTAATCTGTCATTAGGATTAGGGCTCAGTCTGGACACCTGAGGAGAATATGGCCCTGGAAGGGTGGTTGTGGCCTCTGATACGATTTGAAAAAGAATGGACTTGGGTTTGGAGGCCAGAGAACATGCTTAGTCCTGGGAGGAGGGGCAGGAGGGCTTTCAGTGCACGTGGTGTTTTGAGATGGGCTTCTTAGGAAGATGGTGCTTAAAAGGCTATGTGCCGCGAGGAGGGTTTCCACCCCAGAGTGACTTAGGTGGAGTGCTGTGGGTCATAGCACAGGGGAGGAGACAGGAGCAGTCCTGGTGAGTCTAGGGTGGGGAGGAGCTCTGACTAGAGTTACAGTAGCAGCTGGGATTTGAGCCCTGTGCCTGGCCTCTTGCCTGCAGACTTTGGCTTTGCACAGCACATGTCCCCACGAGACGAGAAGCATGTGCTGCGTGGCTCCCCACTCTACATGGCTCCTGAGATGGTGTGTCAGCGGCAGTATGATGCTCGTGTGGACCTCTGGTCTGTGGGGGTCATCCTGTATGGTGAGACCTTTGTTCCCTTGCTCTCCACCCTGCTTACTCTGTACTTGGGCAAGGCTTCTCTGGGCCCCTCCTGGGTTCTGATGAAAACTGGAGGCCCCAGGGCTCTCTACTCCAAGGGATTTTGGTTCCCTTCCCAGGGATGAGCGAGGCAAAACTTAACCCTGTTTCCTTCCAGCCTCCCCTCTGCCTTTTTCCACAGAAGCCCTCTTTGGACAGCCTCCTTTTGCCTCCAGATCGTTCTCAGAGCTAGAAGAAAAGATTCGCAGCAATCGGGTTATTGAGGTGCGTCTTGCAGGGTCGTGGCATCCTCTGGGGATTGAGGGATTCAAGGCCCTAGGTTTTTATTCCTTTGGTGCAGACTGCAGTCTAGGCTCCAGGCCTTTCATGGTGGTGGGACATGCTCTACAGTGGAAGCCTCGGATCTGGTCCATTCCTAAGGATCCAGGTCAGCCGCAGCAGGCAACCAATGGGGCAAAGGCCATGATGGAGCCAAGTCCAGTCTTCCCATAGAACTGGGGTGGTGGCAAATTCCCATTTGATAGGACCCTGGTAAAGGATATGTGGCTCTCTTCCTGCTCATCACCACCTGCGTGTTCTCCTCAAGTCTCAGATAGCCCATCTCCAAATATGTACCCCTTACGGGAGTTCCTAAGGAGCCTCGGGCTTTGGACTCAGTGTCATGTGTCCCTGCCATATTCCTCTGCAGCTCCCCCTTCGGCCCCAACTCTCCCTAGACTGCCGTGACCTGCTGCAGCGACTTCTAGAGCGGGATCCCAGCCATCGGATCTCCTTCAAGGACTTCTTTGCCCACCCCTGGGTGGACTTGGAGCACATGCCCAGTGGGGAGAGCCTGGCGCGGGCAGTAAGCAGACCAATGGGGATGAGGTGGGCTGGGTCTCATTTACCTACTGTGGTGGTGAAATGTCTCATAGAAGCTGAGCTGGTGGCCACAAGGCAGGTGGGATTCTGACTGGTGCTGGTAGGTGTGGCATTGGGAAGTTAGGTCTGACCGCTGATCCTCCCCTCCCCCAGACAGCCCTTGTGGTGGAGGCTGTGAAGAAGGACCAGGAGGGGGACGCTGCCACAGCGCTGTCACTCTACTGCAAGGCTCTGGACTTCTTTGTACCTGCCCTGCACTGTGAGGCCCAGACCGTTCCTATGACCTGGGTGCAGAAGGGGCAGGAGTGGGGTCAGGCTCCCCATTCAGGACCTTAGGGGAGACAATGCAGACGATAAACTTGGAGCTGATATCTGAGGATTGCAGAGGGCTGACTGTGGGCGGGGATTCCCAGACAGAGTCCTCATATGAACCCTTCACCTTCCACAGACGAAGTGGATGCCCAGCGGAAGGAGGCCATTAAGGCCAAGGTAGGGTGATCTCCCCAGGAGGAAATGGATGGACATGGAAGAAGAGGACCCAGAGATCACAAATCTCTGACAGATGGCGCTCAGATTTGGAACCTCCTCTGTCACAGGATAGGGCTGGGGGAAGGATTAGGTCAGGCTAGCGTGTTTGATGTCTGACCTGGTTAGTGTGAGGCAGTCACTGAGGACCAGAGACAAATTTGGAGGTGGGTGCTGGCTGAGGGGACAGCCCTCAGCCCCTTATTCTCCTACAGGTGGGGCAGTACGTGTCCCGGGCAGAGGAGCTCAAAGCCATCGTCTCCTCCTCTAACCAGGCCCTGCTAAGGCAGGGCACATCTGTCCAAGGCCTGCTGCGAGGTAGGCTTCAGTTCCTGGACCATGCACGAGTCCTGGCAGCCCCACTCCATCTTGACAAGGAAACTGAGGTAGGAGAAAACAACAGGCTGCTCCCTTCACTGTGAGCCTTTCCTCTCACATCAGAGATGGCCCGTGACAAGCCTCGCCTCCTTGCTGCCCTGGAAGTGGCCTCAGCTGCCATGGCCAAGGTTTGTTTCCTTGGGAGGGGCGCAGGTGGGTTGGAAGGAAACCAAGGCACAACATGGAATAATGTGATGTCCCTCTGTCTGTAGGAGGAAGCTGGCAAGGAGCAGGATGCCCTTGACCTGTACCAGCACAGCCTTGGGGAACTGCTACTGCTATTGGCAGGTAAGGCCGCAGCCTGCTTCTGCCCCTGCCTCTGGCTGCCCTGTCCTCACCATCTTTGCTCTCTTTACAGCAGAAGCCCAGGGCCGAAGGCGGGAACTCCTTCACACTGAGGTACTCAGTGGGTGTGGGAGTAGAGTGTCTTCTTCTCCTTTTACCCAGCTGTGTCTGTGGGACCTCTTTAGACTACGTATGGAATTAATTCCCCTGCTCTCGGGTGTTTCAAGACCAGAGTGCAGGCCTCAGAATAGTGAAGTCAGTGACCCAGGACTTTGGTGCCTGGGTAAACCAAAAGTCTGTTGGGCTCCTGCAGCAGGGCAGGTTTCCTGAAGGAGGGAGCAAAGTAGAGGATCAGAGACAAGGCAGAGGACTCCAGAGAGCACCAAGGGTGAAGAAGCATTTGATTTGAAGCCTGCTCACTTCTAGGCGTGCCTTCTCTTGGCAGGTTCAGAACCTCATGGCTCGAGCTGAATACCTGAAAGAGCAGATCAAGGTGGGCATGGATGAGCCACACTGGGCAGTGGGCTGTGGGTTCCTCTTTGTGGTTGTGTGTGCACTGTGGCTTCTGAGTCTAGCTGTCTGCCTTACCCCTGCCATGCTTTACGTCCCACAGATAAGGGAATCTCACTGGGATGCAGCGACTCTGGACAAAGAGGGACTGTCGGAGTCTGTCCGTAGCTGTGAGTCGTGCCCTGGGGTCTGACAGCCCATAACAGGGTCCTGCCTCCCTTGCCACAGACCCAAGCCTGACGTTTCCCTTTCCCCTCCCTCAGCTTGTACACTACAATGACACCAGAAGGACTAGTGGATGGGACACAAGCCTGAGAGAAGCCGTTTACCAGCCCAGGTTCACACCCGTGCACCTGAGGCCTCCCTGGATGAACACCTCCAAGATGCCCTCATCCTAGTTCCCAGTGTTCATCTGAGTGCTCTCCACCCCTGGGGATCTGGTGGCCAGGTGTACTGAACTCTGGGAGGATTACCTTAATATGACATTGTTATTAGGTGACTGTTGGCCTCAGGATATCATCACACTGTATTCTGCTCTGCAAAGAGGACATCATGCCTCTTGAGGGCACCTCTCTTCTTTCCCTGCTACCGGGCAGCTGCTGTACCTGGGCCAACCCTTCCTGGGAACCTTTTTTCTAGCCCTGCTCCCTTCTTGCACTGGAATAGGACCCTCCAGTACCCCTCAGGGACTACCTACCCTACAGAATGCAATCAGCCCTGCAGAACTCTCCAGTCTTTCCGGGAGCACACGCCTGCCGTCCTTTTCAGTACTTTAAGACAATCCTTCATGCATGAAAGTCATGTCCTTTGTAGAGGTGGGGTACATGTGAGAATTCCAGGACTATCCCTGCCTTGGCATAGAGGAGGGGATCCTCATGGGGAACATGCCACCCTAGCCGTATAGTGGGCCCTGTGCTAGAGCAGGGGGTTGACTGGGCCAGGGTCTTCTCTTTTGTCCTGTTAAGCCATGGATACCTCCACAGTTTATAGCTTATGTGAGCCAGAGATGAATTTACATACCTGGAATTATTGGAGGGTTTCTTTTTATTGCCCCCCCCAAATCATCTTGTTTTAAATTTTTGTGTTGAAGGCTGATTTTGAATAAGGAACAGGGGAGCTGTTCTGCATCAAATAACCCCAAATCACAAGCAGTGAGAGTTTCTTTTTTTATTTGTGTGGGGGGAGCAGGGGTTATTTCTAAAGTCATAATGTTGGTGATTTCTAATCAACTTGCCCTTAACTGCCTCCGTAGGGCAAAGTGGAGCATCCTCCTTGCCAGAGGCTAGGTGTATGTAAAGAATGCAGTTCGTTGTTTCTCTATTAAATTATTTTCTGTACTTATACATCTCTTCTTGCCTTGAAAAAATAGGTGAAGCTGGGCCGTGGTGGCGCACGCCTTTAATCCTAGCACTCGGGAGGCAGAGACAGGCAGATCGCTGTGAGTTCGAGGCCAGCCTGGTCTACAAGAACTAATTCCAGGACAGGCTCCAAAACTACAGAGAAACCCTGTCTCAAAAAACCAAAAAAAAAAAAAAGAAAAAAGGAAAGAAAAAGAAAAAAAAAAGTGAA
>NW_026067955.1:543102-623432 GCF_014885135.2 Alexandromys fortis
AGAGAGAGAGAGAGAGAGAGAGAGAGAGAGAGAGAGAGAGAGAGAGAGAGAGAGAGAGAGATATCTACAGTAGCTCAGGGTAGGAGTTAGGGAGTAAGAAAAATTGAGCCCAGAAAGACTTTTTTTCATCAACTCTGGACATTTCCTGTGTCCTGCAAGGGAAAGAAGAAAAGAGGAAGGGAGAAAGAGCAGAGAGATGGGAGGGAAAGAGAAGGCTTGAGGCATCATGGCCTGTTTGGGGAGGAGGTAGTTGGGCTCTGTTGCAAGGGAAATATTGGAGGCAAATGGCTTCCTTTGTGGTCTTCACTTCCTATCAGATGGGTGGGCCAGTCCTGGAGCATGTGACTATATAAAATAAGAGTGGATCCAGGCGGTGGTGGCGCACACTTGGGAGGCAGAGGCAGGCAGATCTCTGTGAATTCAAGGCCAGTCTGAGCTACTGAGTGAGTTCTAGGACAGGCTCCAAAGCTACACAGAGAAACCCTGTCTCAAAGAAAAAAAAAAAAAAGAGTGGAAACAGAATGGGAGAACTGAAGCTTGTGCGGTTACATCCAGGGCCTGTGCTGAAGACAGTTCCAGGTTGGCTGGGTTAGCCTCTCCTGTGGAGGGCATGGAGCCAAAAATGACCACGTGGAAGGACAGAAAACTTCAGTAGCACAGCCGACAGAGATGGGGTGGGGCTCAGCCTGCCCACCTTTACCCGTCTTTGCTTGAGCTTCAGACTGGTTCCTTTGCCCTAGAACCTCCTCTGCTTCATTCTGGGGACACACAGACAGGTCAGGGTCTCAAGGAGTTCCTGGGACATGAGCAGGGAGTCAGTGAGAGGCAGAGTCCCCTCCCACTTCCTGACCTCAGGCACCAACAGCCCTGCTTTGACAGGGTTCAGTGAGTGTCCCCAAGCACCCCTACCACCTGACCTGCCGTGCTAGCCTCCTCAGCCAGCAAAGCACTGAGGGGGAAGGGGCTGTCCAATCCCATTAGGCAGAAGGCCCCTGAGGGTGGAGGGCTGACGTGAACCCTGCTGTTGATGCTGCTGAGGCAGCCCATGCTCTCCCCACCCCCATCTTGGGGCTCCTCTGGGAAGGTCAGAAGAGGGTTTTGTCCAGTGGCTGCTAAGCCCTTCCCCCCGGGTGGGCCAGGAGCATCTGAGAGACTCAGGTGCCTCCCTAGGCTGTTTCCCTCTCTTATTATCAGGGTGTAGATCCCTTCTGTCCTCACCCCCTTGATTTTTCCTCCCTTTCTCTCAGCTCTTCCACCTCAGCATTACCTACTCTTCCTTGTTCTTTTTTTTTACAGGAACTTTGCCCTTGAAAACCAACTGCTTAATTCCTGCCTATAACAGCGATGGCTTCCCCACAGGCTAGCCCTTTAGCGCAAAGGCCAGGAGGTCCCAGGTGCCTGTAGCACTTTCCTTCTGCCTGGCAAGCCCTTGGGATACCCCATTGGGGCAGCTATTTGGAACTTCCAGAACACCATTCCCTACCCCACCTGCCAGCCACCAGAGAGTGTGATGACATTTGGAGTCTTCATGGAAGAAAAACATTTTTCTCTTGATTCTTCACCAAAGTCATACATGGTGTTGCTGCTAATGTAATCCTAGCACTTGGGAGGCTAGATCAGGAAGAGCAAAGTTCCAGACTGGTCTGGGTTAGATATTGATCCCTTCTCAGATACAAAGGGGCTGGAGAGATGGCTCAGTGGTTAAGAGCACTGGTTGCCCTTCCAGACACACATTCAATTCCCAGCACCTACCCCATGGCAACTCAAAGCCATCTGTAGCTGCTCCAGCTCCAGGAGTATCTGATGCCCTCTTCGGGCCTCCTTGGTCACCAGGCACACCTGTGGTACACATACATACATGCAAACACTCATACATATAAAACAATAAAGTTAAAATTTAAAAACTACCAAACACAGAAAGTGAGGCGATGCAGCCCAGTTGGTAAAAGTGCTTGCCTAACATGCACAAAGTCCTTGGTTAGATTCCAAGCACAGCCTAAACTGGGTGTGTTGACCTGTTCCTATAATCAAGGCACTCAGGAAGTGGCGGCAAGCTGATCAGAGGTCCAAGATCATCAATGCCTATGTAGAAGTTCGAGGCCAGCCTGAGCTACATGAGACTGTCTCAAATAGAGCAAAATAACATTAATACCAACCAATGACCAACAAAGAGAGAGAGAGAAACAATAATTCACTGCCTAAACACAAAACTCTTTGAGGGCGCCAGCTTCCAGCCTCAGGGCACCTCCCACCAGCTGCCAGGGCCTAATGCTGCCTTTGCCAGTGGCTTTCAGTGTTGGTGGTGCCTCCACCTGTTATTTTAGTGTTACCACAGCTGGGTGTGGTGGCGCACGCCTTTAATCCCAACACTCAGGAGGTAGAGACAAGCAGATCTCTGAGTTCGAGGACAGCCTGGTCTACAGAGTGAGTTCCAGGACTACCAAGAATAAAAGAAAAAGAAAACAGAAAACAAATGGCTACTCTTTGAAACACACATTAGCTTTTGGGGAGAGAACTCTTCATTTCCTAGGAGCAACACAGGTTCAGAGAAGTAAAGAACCTACTTGGGGACACACAGCAGAGCCAGGCTGGAGCATGGTGACCCTCTCTTTGGGTTTCATTCTCCATCTCTTAGGTGAGGGGACACAACAGGACAGATGTCCCACCTTTCCATGCACCTCTCCATCCAGCTGGCTGCCAGGCCCTCCTCTAACTCTTGGTGCTCAGACTTACTTCGTCAGGCCCACAGTGTGTCTGCTCCCTCAGTGAAGCCCCCACCCCCACATGTGACCCTGAGAGGGCCCTCTTGTCGAGGCTGACACTAAACAGTCCCACAGAAGCCCCTTTTTCTCATTCCTCTCCAAGAGCCCTCTGAAGCTGGGCGAAGCGATAGAGGATGCCCCTCCAAGGGCAGGCATGAGGCCTGCGAACTCCAAGTCAGCAGGACGTGGGAAGAGTCATGCCATTTGGAATTTTTATTTTCCACTCAATGAGAAGAGGAAATTCCAACTATGGAATCTAGAGAATTCTACAGGAACAGAACAAATTCTGGCTGGGCCCAGGGCCCAGAGTCGGTCTGGAGCTGTTGGCGCTACTCTTCAGTGCCAGCTCCATCCTTGGCATCCCGCCCCTCACACAGCATTGCTCCGCTCCCAGAGCCCACAGTGGCAGCTGTGTGATGCTGTGGCTGCAGCTGCTGCCCTGCCCAAGAAGGGATGTGAGCTCTGTTCTGAGCGGTCAGGGATGCCAATCAGGAGAGAATTTTAGAAATCACTCAGTCCATCCCCATTTTACAGATGGTGAGATGAAACCCGAAAGGAGCAGCTTCTAGGATGATAAAGGTGGGGATAGAAACAGGCCTCCTGTGTGCCCAGAGTCCCTCTGAGCATTCAAGTGCTGGTATCTGCAGGGGCTGGCAACCCAAGGGGTGTGTGGCTATGTGTGCCAGGATGCATCTGTGGCAAATGAGCTAGGGCTTCTGTATCCTTCTGTGAGTGCTCTTGTGTGAAAGAACAGGGGACTGTACCCAGAGAGGGTTGGGCTAATCCTATCAACTTGGCAACCTTTCCAGGCTGAAGAGGGAGAGAAGGAAGAATGAGAACTTTGCTGGCAATAAAGAGGGTGAGTCAGAGCCCAGACTGGACATGGACGAGAAGGCTCTGGAGCTAGGCTGGGACGGGGGTGGGGTGGGGAGGGGGGGGCAAGATGGATGGAGGTATCTGGAAGCTGAGACACTCTCCTAGCCCTCACATGGGACCAGCCCTCTGGCCATCCCAGAGGTAACCCTGGGGGAAGTGGTCACATGATGTGGCACTTCTCAGCTGATTGCTTGAGGTCCCCTAGTGTAGTCTGGGCCTTGTCCTTGAGTGAGCTGAGGTCTAAGCCAGGGAGGCTGGCCAGCTGTCCCAGCACAGAGGCCTTATCTTCTTCTTCCTCCGTGTCCTCCTCGATCATCTTGGCTAGTTCCCGAGGCAGTTCCACGTCTCCTCCTGCCAGCTGGATCTGGCTTTCATCTGTCTCATTCTGCAGGGAAGAGAGATGAGACAAGGGTAGAGGTCTAGGAGGACCTAGCAGGCTTGGTTCTGGGGCCCTGGATTCGTGGAGGCCATAGTCCAGTGAGGTCAGCGTCTGTCCCCACACCTGAGTCAAGCCTTCCGTGGCTAGACACGGAGACTTTGCACTTCCTAACCTTGCAGCTTTTACATGGCCTTAGTCACCTGGGATACTGAAGGACTAGCAGAGAGACTAATCAATAGGAAAATGTCACTCTGATATGGTAGGCTGAGTCACGTGTTGACCGTGGCTAACTCCACTGAATGGCACAACAAAACCAGTGATGGGTACCAGTTATCAATACCTAGTCTATGGTTGACAGGAACCTAGGTGCTTTTACATATTTTTAGATTCATTCTAGTATTTTGAAGTGTATGTGTGGGGGTGCCCATGGAGGCCTGAAGAGGGTGTCAAACCCCTGGAGCTGGAGTTCATAACAGGCAGTTGTGAACTTCTGATGTGCACACTGAGAACTAAAGTGCAGTCTTCTGCAAGAGCAACAGGTGATCATAGCCATTGAGTCATCTCTCTAGCACCAAGAATGCTTTTTCTTTTTGTGACTAAAAAATATCTAGAAAAATGCAGCCATGGTGGCACACACCTTTAATCCCAGCAGGCAGAGGCAGGCAGATCTCTGAGTTTGAGGCCAGCCTAGTCTACAGAGCTACAAAGCTACACAAAGAAACCCTGTCTCAAAAACAAAACAAATGAACAAACAAAAAGACCAAAATAAAACTAGGAAAAGCCAGGAATGGGGATCAATGCCTTTACTCCCAACACTCGGGAGGCAGAGGCCAGTGGATCTCTATGAGTTCAAAGCTAGTCCAATCTAGCACCTCAAGTTCCAGGCCAGCCAGCGATACATAATGAAACCTGTCTCAAAACAAGCAAACTAACAAGTAAAAACTAGGGGGAAAAAAATGAGAAGTGGTTACAGCTGTGACCTCAGCACTGAGTGCAAGTGGAAGGGTCAGGAGTTCAAGGTCATCCTCAGCAGAATGGAACCTGTCAGATCTACTTCAGAAATTAAAATTTTTTAAAAAAAGGAGACAGATTTTAAACAATTTGCCTAAGATCATACAACGAGGAAGGGAAGTGGTAAGCTAGATTCAGACCTGTGTCATTCATTCCAATATCTGTACTCCTTTGACACCTGCTGAGAGCCACCACACTCCCTAGGCTTTGGGGGAGGGTCTCCTCCTACATCCCACGCTGCTGTACCCAAGTCTTGCCTTTTCTGCTAGACTCTGAATTCCCTCACAGCAGAATAATGTCTCTTCCACGTTTAGCGTAAGCATTTGAACCATGACCCCATTGCTACCCGGATTTTCAATAATACGGATGTTCAATAATGCAAATTTTCTGAACCAGGTTTGCCCGTGAGAGACTTGTGGGAAATCAATGGCAGCCAGGGCTCAGTAAACACTTGCTGGATGAGTAAATGTGATACAACATATTTGATCTCTGAAGTCAAGGCCAAGGCTATGGAATCCTACTCCTTGGAGTCTAGCACAGCTCACAAGTGATAGATTCTTGGAAGTGGCTTGTCCCATGTAGGAGTGGCACATTTGTATGCTAATCTAGTGTTGCAGCATCTTGGGAAGAATGGGGCAGGGGCTTCTGAGACAAAGAGGCTAAAGGGGTACCTTATTCTTTGTAGGTAGACCCCCATATCCCGGAAAGTAGCCTGAGGGCTGGAATAGGCAGAGGCCCAATAGCCACGGGCTTCAGTTCTCACCCACTGGCTGTATGACCTTATGAGTCCCTTAGTCTCCCTGAGCTGTTTCCCTTTTCACACACGCAGTGAGAACTATCTAGCAGCTTTGTTGAGGGTCTGCTGAGGACAGGAAGGTAAATGCCTGGTGCACAGGAGGCAGAGCCGTGTTCTCTCCTCCTGCCTGCTCTCCGCACGCATTCAACAGCCCCACCACGGCTCACCCCTTATAAGGTCTTCTTTCTTACTCCTCTGTGCCTTCATGAGCCAGGCTTGACCCAGGTGGGAGAGGAGGGAGTGAAGGAAACAAGGCCTGACTCCATAAACACAAACCTGTAAGCTTCCAAAGGCCCAGGGTCTGTCTCAGCTCCGAGAGGAGATGAATGAATGAATGAGTTGAATGAATGAGTGAGTGGATAAGAAAAGGAAAATGTAATCAAGCACCTTGTGGGTCTGCAGGGCTGAGAGCTGAGGGGCCCTGAGGGAAGTCCAGCTCCTAGTGCTCAGGGTCCCAGTAGCACCTCATAATTTAGGCCCTGGATACCTTGGGCAGACGGTATTTGTCTCTGAAGTGACTCCTCAACGTGGCCCGTTCCGCCTTCCTCTGTGTGAACTGTGCATCTCGCTCCATTCTGCATGGGAAAAGGACACCAGCTGTGAAGTCCCCTCAGAGGTTGAGAGAAGGTGTGGGCAGTCAGCAAAGGAAGGGCTAAGATGGCCTGGAAGACCTGGGAGGAGGCTGCATGGGTTCTCCAGTCCCCAGCTGACCTATGCCCAGCCATCTCAGACTGACTGTCTTAACTTTTGCTACCAGCTTGTCACAGCGTCCTTCCTTGATATTCTCTACTCCTGCCAATGAACAGAGTTCACTGGGTGGGAGCCTGACTCTCTCTGTCTCAGATGATCCTAATTTACATCCTTTGCAATGGCTGCCTGGGGTCTGCCGTTCCTTCTCAGCAAACTGTGTGGAGCAGGCAGTGTGCGCACTCTGGATGTGGCCCATGGCTCCACCACTGCCACTTGTAGTGTGTCCTTCAGTAAATCACTTAGCTTCCTCTTCTGTAAACTGGGGATGAAACTTTGCAATTCACAAGGCAACCAAGATTAAACAAAATGACAATAGCCAACATTTCATGAAGACCTGCCTTGTGCCAGGTGACACACTAAAGGGTTAACATGTGTGACGTCATCAGCTCTCACGGATACATAAAGCATGGGTTGTGATTACCACTCCTATCTTCCAGAAGGAAAAAGGAGCCACAGAAATGTTAAGGGACTTTCCTAAAGTTATTAGGCTAGTAAGCAAAATGAGGTTCCGGACCAAGAAACCTCATCCCAAAACTCAGACCCTAGCTCACTATCTCTGCTCTGCCCTAGAACTACTGCACACAGTAGGCTCAGTATCTATGAATAGAATGGATCTGTGCCCTGCTGATAAAAAGCACTTTTCTTACAGTCTCAGGCTCAGAGGAGCCCCAGTTGGAAACAGGCAGTTAAGACCAGATCGGATTAAGGGATTACCTATTTCATCAGAGATGCACGTGCACCCCCCCCCCAAGGCATTCATCACCCTCCCCCAACTCCCCCTGGACCAGAGGATGAAGATGGAACAGGGTCCGGGTTTTGAAGAAACAGGATGGTTGTGAAAGTAGCCGAGTGTCCCGCCCGCCCGCTCACCACGTTTAGGTGATGTAAAGGGAAGCTCTGACCCAGGGGAGGGCAGAGCAGCGTTAGTGTATTTGTGTGTGGGTCACAGGAGCCAAGAAGGAATTCCACTTACTTCTCCTCCACCAGTTGCTTCTGATACTCCTCGTACTCTTCTCGGCTCATGCCCTGTGCTTCGGCTGCAGACTTGTCTCCATCCCCTTTGTCCTCGCCGCCCCCCAGGCTTCCAGTGAGGTTCTTCAGCTGGCCACCCACCATGGACTTCACCATGAACGCCATGGTCTTCTCTGGCCACTGCACCAGGCGCCTGGTTCGCCGGAGCCTACTTCAGCACTAAGTCCCAGGGACAGCTCCGGCTGCGCGCGCTCCCCCACGCTTTGCTCGCTGCTGCCTCTACCTTCCCAAACCCCTCCTCACGGGAGGGGGGGCGAGGGGGGGCGAGGGGGGGCATGCACGGGGCTGAGAAGCCTGGACCACGTGCCCGCTCCTCACTCCCGCCTTTCCCATGTGCCTTCTTTAGCGCCAGCCAAGCTCTGCTCGGCTACTGCTGACAGCTGATTAGGGCTTGTTTGTGGTGGTGGGGTCGCTGCCCTGGGAGAAGGGGCTGTACTGATGTGTGCCTTGATCCCTGCACCCCCGAGAACCAGAACTTCAGCTTGGAGCACCCGGTAGCCTCAACCAACACCCCTAGCCTTGGGTCCTATTCCATCCTCCAATCTGCTGACCCTAGCAGCTACGAGGCTGGGAAGTGGGGAGACCGCAAGAGCTGATCAGGAATCCTAGTTACATGGTTCGGTGAGTCTGCACTCAGTTCCTCTGTCACGTGTCTGCCCTGCTGTCCCTGGAGCCTCAGGGAGTGGGGAAGGGGAGTGTTGTTTGGGGGTACTGAAAAGATGAGCCAGAAGGAAGCCAGGGGACTCTCTCCTTGTCCTTGGTGAGTTCAGGAGCAGAATTGTGCACAGCTGTCTCCCTTTGTCTCGGCAGCCCAGAGGAAAAGGCTGTGGGGGTATCTTCATCTTGGCCTTCCTGCCTTCTTGAACCCTATTCCTGCCACCCAGAGAAGATGGAAAGCTACCAGAGATTATGTGAGTCTGGAAGGTAAATGAAGGGATCAGCACAGCGCGAGGAACATCACCTTTAATATGATGAACTTGCCAAAAGCTAAGATGTGGGCACTCAGGAAGGATACTGGCCAAATCCTCCATCCTCCATTTGTCTCCCCGTAAGACATGGCTTTGAGTTGGGTCAAGCATGCATGCTGGAGGGGACAGGCTGTCTCCTCAGAGCCCCCAGGGTCCTAGGGATGGGCAACATGGGCTCTAGAGGAAGGCTTCCTGTGGACAGGTACTCCTGGAGCCTCTTGTCCAGCTCCTGCCTGCTGCCAGAGAGAAAAAGTTACTTGAGTCTCCCTTCTGAAACCAAGACTCACACTTGCCTCTCAATACACAGTGTACCATGGCCTTCCATATTCTATGACCTTCTATGGCTCCCTTGACATGCCACAGACATTCACATTTTACCCTGGCATTTGAAGTCTTTCTGGGTGGCTTAGTGCCAAAGCTGCACTCCTGTGCACACATTTTCTTCTTTCTTTTTTAGAGAAGATCTCACTATGTAGCCCAGGCTCGTCCAGACTTCATCATCCCTCTGCCCCAGCCTTCCAAGTGCTGAGATTAAAGGCGTTCATTTCTAATCCAGAACACCCAGATTCCTTGCCCAGTCTTGTAAATTGACCCTGCACTTTACTTCAACAGTATTCAATTGCTGCCTTTTTTCTTTCCCCTAAAGATGTTTTTTCATGCCTCCATGCTTTTTCTGATGCTATTCCCTCTGCATCAATGTCCTTACCTATTCTGCCAAGCTGGAAAATTCTTAGTCACTTTGATGACCCAAATCAAATATCCTTTCCAGGTCAATTCCCTGATCCCCATAAACCCCCACCCCCACCCCCAAGATGATTCCGTTGCTTTTTCCCGGCTCTCCAAGCTTCCCAGCCATCACAGCACTGCTGGCTGTCAGGTTATTTTCATATGCTCACACTAGAGTGAGCTCTGTGGGGCAGGACCAGATGGAACTGGGGCCCGAGCGGGTGTCTGTGCTTAATAAGTGGGGTGTTGCTGCTCTATATTCTGCTCCCAGCCTTCTGGTGAACTGGGTAGCTCCCGTCTGAGCTTTGGGGTCCCCTACTTCAAGTTCACCAGTTGTAGACCAGAACCAAGATATAAATGTTCTATGGGAAATCCTGCCTGTGTGAAGGCTCACCTGAAGTTCATGTAGCAGAAGAAGCCTACGGTCTGAATGACAAGGAAGAACAGGAAGATGCTGGTCCGAAGACATGCAGAAGTTCCTGGGAGCCAGCCAGATGGGCGAGGAGCCTTGGCTGTCCTTTTCTGAAAGGGGAAAGTATGAGGCCCTGCCTCAGCTTCTAATCCAGGAGAGGGGAGGGGGACTGAATCCATGCCTTGCATGGTCCCTATTTAGCTCCCTCAAGCTTGGGCTATCTGGGGCTATTGTCATCTAGAACAAGGAAAAAAGACAAGTGTCCAAAACTGCTTCCTTCTCCACTCTTGCATGGTTCCATCTGTGGGAATAGCTCAGAAGAGACAGGCCCTGGAATCATCAACAGACCAAAGGTCTAAGAGATGAGAAAAGGAGAGGCAGATGGGGACATGAGGGCAAGGGAAAGAACAAGGAAGGACAGAGGCTCAGGGGAAGTCAATACCACTGTTGAACCTGAGTGGTCCCTGCCAAGGTCTACCCCACTCCTCTCTGGTCATCTAGGACATTTGGATAGTTCTGACTTTGTGGGCCTTCCTCTTGAGGAAAAGAGTGCAAAGACATCCGGGTGGTGGTGGTGCACTCCTTTAATCTCAGCATTTGGGAGGCAGAGGCAGGTAGATCTCTGTGAATTCAGACCAGCCTGGTCTACAGAGCAAGTTCCAGGACTACACAGAGAAATCCTGTCTTGAAAAACGAGAGAGAGAGAGAGAGAGAGAGAGAGAGAGAGAGAGAGAGAGAGAGAGAATGAAATTTGTGTTCTTGTGTTCTTTCATGTTCATGTGCAGTTACATCTAGGTATCTACATGTGCCTGTTGGGGTACTGGACAAATCCTCCAAAGCTGTAGAAGTGTTAGGAAAAGGGTGGCAGAGACCAAACCTCAAGGATGAACGCCTTGTACAATCCACTACTTCTTACCACCAGATCCCGGAGGTCTTTCTGCAGGAGGCTGAGGATCTGGTCCAGCTCAAAAAAGTGATGCTTAGTACCCACTGGCAGATAGAAGACCTGGGCTCCTGAAGCCATTCGGGCAGCTGCTTTCCTGGTGGTGTGGTGGGGGCATGGAAATCAAGAAAGATGATCCATTACCCTTTTTGGTTGTACCCAAATTACCTAATCTCTTCCCATAATCCTCCAAGCCAGCACATGGTAAAGAATAGATATCATTGATAGAGTCTTATCCGTGGGGACAGTTTTTTTTTTTTTTACTCTAAAAAAATGCTCCCTAGAACCTGAGACAATTTTAGCATATACAAAGAATTCTCCGAAAGTGTCTGTCTATGGACCAGGCTCCCTGGGCTCTGCTTTTCATCTCTGGCCCAGGGGAATTAGCTCTTCTCAGGCTCTTGCCCTCTGCCACCCCCAGGCATCTAGAAGGAGGGTATACAGCCACAGGATCCATAATGTTCAAGGGATCTTCCCACCCCCGGAGCTCTAAGGGGAGCTCTGCAGGCAAGGGTGAGCCAGAGTGAGATTCTGGGAGACTGGAAGCAAAATAACCTCACACCATTTCCTCCAAAGGGCCTCATCTTGGCTGGGCTTCCTCCAAGAACCTCCATCAAAATGTATGCCCTCGGGGACTGAGGAGATGGTTCAGTGGGTAGAAGTGCTTGTTTTGCAAGTACAAGGACCTGAGTCCACATTCCCAGCACACATGTAAAAAAGCCATGTATGGCTACATCCGCAGCATGGGGCGGGGCGGGTGGGAATCTGACAGAGGCAGGATGACAGAGGAGCCTTGTTTCCCTCTCAGTCTCCATCCTTACTCTATCCCTTACCCCCTTACCTCATCTCCTGCAGGGCCTGGAGCAGAGTCCGCTGTCCATAGAGCAGGGTGCTGACCTTGGCAGTGTTCTACAAGAGAGCCAGCTCTTATCTAGTGTCCAGAACAGAGTGCCCCTATCCTCAGGGTCCATGTTCCCCAGGGATATTTTACTCTTCTTCAAGAAGCCTTACGAAATAGCCATGGTTCTCCCCCTTTTGGGACACACGGAATCTCCCATAGATGTTATCCATCTGGGTTTCTGGGGGACCCTTGTTCTACACCAAAGGTGTGATGTTTCTCCCAAAAGGGACCTCTAGGCTTTCCACAAATTCTTCTCCCTTTTTAAAAGGATCTCTCTGTGTCTTTCTCCTAGGCTGTGATCCAAAATGAGGGTCAGCAATGATTAGAATCCAGTAATGGGCCCAAGTCTGGCAAAGTGACCTGGAGACATAGCTGACCCTTTGGAGGGTGAACAGAATCATGCCAGTGGGGTCTAGGGCATGAAGGCAGGACCAGAAATACCTGGAGTGTGGGCCTTTCACCTCTATGTCACTCCAAAAGTCTAGCCTAGATTTCTCTGGACTGAGAACAAAATATTAAAGCCCTGGGCTAGGAGAGCCCAGCAAACCCTGTGTGAGCAGCTGGCTCCCTCTGCCCACTAACTTGCACTTTGGCTGAGTTTACCTTTCACTCCCCAAGTCAGAGCATGTCCAGGGAATGACATGGGGGTGGGGGAAAGACGGGGAGGGAGGAGCCAGAGTGGTAACAGGGATGAAATGAGGATTCTGGTGCAGCAGAGCATTTAAGCAAGTCTTATGCAAATACACGTGAGGCTATACGCCAATCAGTGCCTAGTCTATTTCTGCCATTTGTCTGTAGACTGGATTCCAAATACCTAGCATCTCTTCTCTGCAGCCCAGGCCTGTGGCTCCAGGACAATTGCTATGTGTTAATGTCCTCTTACATACCGCTCTGTTGAATCCAGTGACCTGCTCTCCTCTCTCTCCAAGTTTTGACAAGGCTAGCTCTAGACTGCCACTATTCTTACGAGCTGTGGGTGGAGACGAGGGTGCCCCAGGGTCACTCACCCAGCCTCCCTCAGGCCTGATTTGGACTGTAGACCCCAGCTGCTGTTTCCACTTCCTCTCAGCCTGGTCCAACTGCCTGGAGAGAGCCTGGAGGGCCTGCAGGATCTGGCTTTGTCTGCCCAGTATATCCTCCAGGTCAAAGAATCTTTCCCCTGGGGATTGGGGCAAAGCCAAACTGGAAAGGTCGCTGGGGTGGGGCAGCAGATCCTGCTTTGGAGTGGCACATGAGGAGGTGTAGATTCTGCTTCTAAGACCCTCCCCTGGAAAATGGGTCTGGGGGTCAGCAAGCAGGGTAAGCAATAGGAAAGTGCTTGCCAGGAAAACCTGATAATGTAAGTTTGATTCCCAGATCCCCAGAACCCATGTAGAGGTGGAAGGAGAAAATAGATTCCACAAAGTTTGTCCTCTGACTGTCACACAAATGCTCTTGTACACACACACGCACGCGCGCGCGCACACACACACACATGCGCGCTGGAAAAGAAAATGTGTCTTGGGGGCGGGTCTCATAGGGATAGGTCAGAATGCCCAGGTTCTGCCTAGATACGACCTCCTTGGGCCTCCACTTCTCCACTGGTTAATGGATT
Organism: Alexandromys fortis; assembly: GCF_014885135.2. Taxonomy (NCBI): domain Eukaryota; kingdom Metazoa; phylum Chordata; class Mammalia; order Rodentia; family Cricetidae; genus Alexandromys; species Alexandromys fortis. Next base: position 556,253 of record NW_026067955.1, read on the forward strand.
TCGGGTTCTAAGGACAGTGACCTGTGGCCTCCAATGTGCTACAGCCCCACCTGCCTGCTCCTGGGTCCTTACCTTCTTCCTGAACTTCAGAGCCCAGTGGTCGAATGCTGTCCTTGCTGGTGCCCAGGGCCAGCCTTGCCTGCAGCTCTTCCAATTTCCTAGCCAGGCGGAACTGCTCCTTCGCCATGAATGTCTGGGGGGCCACCTGGAAGAGAAAGACAAAAGGTCAAACTCCAAATGCGTGAGAATCCTGTGGGGGACAGCCTTCCCTCAGGGTCCTTGGAATCCCAGTCTCCCTCCCAAACCATAGACTCACTGGGACCAAGGAGGAACCCACAGCTCAACCACCAGGGCCCCATGGAGCCCAGCAGCCATATGAGCCCCATATCTACCACAGCTTCACTTCTTTCTCTGCTCACTGTGAGCTCAGGCCTTTGGACATTTTAAGCCTTTAGGTATGGTGCTCATTTAGGCTCATCTCTTTCAGGCATCTTTTTCTCCCCTCTTTGCTGGCCCAGCCCCCTCTTTAGGGTTCCTTCTCTTCCCTCTCCCAACCCCCACCCTGGGCTTTTTTTGGTTTTATTTTGATGTTTTTGAGACAAGATCCTAACTGTGCAGCCCTAACCTAGTACTCAGAGAAATCCACCCCCCTTTCTGCCTCCTGAGTGTTGGAATTAAAGGTGAATACCACCTACGGGTCCTAAAGGACAAACCCTGGCCCCTATACTACCCAGCCCAAGGCCTGACTTCAGCAGGGCTCAGAGAGCTAGCTAGCTGGGATGAGAACTAGAATGTCAGGTCTAAGGATGTCCTGTTGTGAGTGGAGGCATCTGAGGAGAGCTGCGTCTCTGAGCTACCTCTTCTAGGCAGAAAGGACTGGCATTACCTCTGGACCTGGTTCCCTCAAACTGAAGGTCAGGAAGGACAGGACATCATGGTCATCTGGAAGAGGGGCAGATGAAAGGAAGATAAGGAACTTTTCACCCAGCAGCCTATCCATCCAGACTCTAGTATTTGCTGGGAAAACGAGAGGCTTGCACGACTCTGGACGACTTTGACCTTTGTCTTACGGGGAAGGTATGAAGGTCAAATAGACAAGTGCGTGGGATGTATGGGTTGAACTACACAGCCAGAGAGAGACAGCCCAACAGCCATGCAGTAGCCCATGGGACACCTAAGGCTGCTGCTACTGCAATCCCGAGCACACAGTGGCTGCTGCCGCAGCAAGCTCACAACCATATCCCTCTTCTCTCCTTAGAAACCTTCTACGGCTCCTCGGTACCCAGGGTCTAAAGACTTAAGTCCTGGCATTCACAGGCTCCAGTACTCTGGTTCAGCCTGCTTTTCAGTTGCAGGACTCTCCATGGCTCTCTACTGAAAGACACCCTGCTGTTGCCGTTCCCTACTATAGCTTGTGCCGTCCCCCCTCACCATCCGCAGCTCCAGGAACGTGACTTTATGGATATTGATACGAGAATATAAAATTCCTCATTTGAGAGGTTTTGTGTGTGTGTGTGTGTGTGTGTGTGTGAGAGAGAGAGAGAGAGAGAGAGAGAGAGAGAGAGAGAGAGAGAGAGAGAGAGAGAGAGAGTCTCATGAGGCCCAGGTTGACCTCTGAATCTGCTATGTAGCACAGGGTAACTTTGAACTCCTGACTCCCCCACCTCTCCCTCCCTAGTGATGTGATTCACAGGCGTGCACCACCACACCTGGGATCCCGAATGCCACAGGAGTACTCACCAACAGAGCTACAGTCTCAGTCCCCCCTCTGAGACTCTCAAGAGCTCTTCAAGGCCAGGGTGACCTCCTGATGGAGAAGTCAGAGAGGGGGTGTGACCAGCCCAGACCACTTGATGAGGAAGTAGTTGACACCATACAAAGGTGTTTTAGAATAAATAAGGTTTTGTCATCATCAAACACAGCCCTCGGCTCTTACCTATCTGGTAGGGTCCTCACCTGCTAAAGTGCTGGTGGCTGCTGAGACCCCAAAGAAGCCTCCAGGGCCCAAGAACAGGGACTCCACATTGACACAGAGCTCTTCAGGGTTGTTGGGAGTAAGGCCTCCACTCAAGGACACCTGAGGGGGATGGGCGGAGTGAGCTCCTGCCTCTGCCTGGTCCCAGGATAAGGCATTGACCCCTACTCAGCCTCACTGGCTTCAGATCTGAGGGAAGATAGAAACTATACAGCTTGGGACCAGAATGGCATGAAAATGATATGGATGCTGGTTTCATGTGAGCCGTGTATGTTCATGAAAATGATATGGATGCTGGTTTCATGTGAGCCGTGTATGTTCATGAAAATGATATGGGTGCCTTGTATGTTTCACGTGAGCCTTGTATGTTCTGGGTGTCTTAAGATTCTTTGTATGATACTCAGGTCCACATGGATCAAAAGCCTCAACATAAATGCAGAGAAGGTGGGGAACAAGCTTGAACTCATTGGCACAGGAGACAGATTCCTGAGCAGACCACCAATAGCACAGGCTCTAGGATAGACAATTAGTAAATGGAACCTCATGAAACTAAAAAGCTTTTGTGAGGACAAGGGCGCCATTAATAGAACAAAACAGCAGCCTACAGAATGGGAAAAGCTCTTTACCAACTCCACATCTGACAAAATATATAAATAGCTCAAGAAACTAGACATAAAAAAATAATCCAATCAAAAATGGGGTTACAGATTTAAACAGATAGTTCTCAATGGAGACGAATCTCAAATGGCTGAGAAACACTTAAGAAATGTTCAACAGCCGGGCGGTAGTGGCACACGCCTTTAATCCCAGCACTCGGGAGGCAGAGGCAGGTGGATCTCTGTGAGTTTGAGACCAGCCTGGTCTACAAGAGCTAGTTCCAGGCAGGCTTCAAAGCCACAGAGAAACCCTGTCTCGAAAAAAAACAAAAAAAAAAAGAAAAAGAAAAAAGAAATGTTCAACACATTTAAGCCATCAGGGAAATGCGAATCAAAACAACTCTGAGATTCCATCCTGTCAGAATGGCTAAGATAAAAAACATGAGCCACAGCTCATGCTGTCAAGGATGTGGAACAAGGGGAAGACTCCTCCATTGCTGGTGGGAGTGCAAACTTTTCCAGCCACTTTGGAAGTCAGTGTGGTGATTCCTCAGAAAACTGGGAATCAACCTACCACAAGCCTCAGCTGTACTGCTCTTGGGCACATACCCAGAGGATGCTCCATCACACCACAAGGACATTTGCTCAGCTATGTTCATAGCAGCTTATTCATAATAACCAGAAACTGGAAACAGCCTAGATGCCCCTCAGCCAGAGAATGGATAAAGAAAATGTGGTACATTAATACAATGGAGTACTACTCAGCTGTAAAAAGCAATGACATCATGAAATTTTCAGGCAAATGGATAGAACTAGAAAAAAATCACCCTGAGTGAGGTAACCCAGACCCAGAAAGCCAAACATGGTATGTACACACTCATAAGTGGATATGATCTGTAAAGTAGAGGATAACGATGCTTCAGTCCACAGACCCAGAGAAACTAAGTAACAAAGAGAGCTCAAGGGGTGAGTGTATAAATCTCCCTGGGAAGGGGAAATAGAATAGACATCGAGGGTGGAGGGAGGCGGGGGTGGAAAGGAACAGGAGGGATCAGGTTGAGGGGAGCATGGAGGGAAAGAGTACTTGGAGAGAGAACTGGGACTGGGGGGCATCTTGGGGATGAGCTAAAAACCTGGTGCAATGGAAACTCCCAAGAATCGATGAAGGTGACCCTAGTGAAGACTCCTAGCAATGGGGAACACAGAGCCTAAACCAGCCATCTTCTGTAACCAGGCAAGACCTCCAGTGGAGGAACTGGGACACCAGTCCAGCCACAAAACCTTTGACCTACAATTTGTCCTGCCTGCAAGATGTGCTGGGGTAAAGGTGGCACAGAAACTGTGGGAATGTCCAACTAATGACTGGTCCAGCTTGAGACCCATGCCAGGAGAGGGAGCCACCCCTGATACTGCCTGGAGGGCCAGGACCCAGAGGCTGGACAGCCCAGAGACCTAGGATAGAACCAAACAAGACTGAAGGGAAAAACAGTCAATGAAATGATTCCTAATATTATACTGCTATACTCATAGGCTGGTGCCTAGTCCAATTGCCATCAGAGAGGCTTCATCCAGCAACTGATGGAAACAGATGCAGAGACCCACAGCCAAACATTAGATGGACCTTGGAGAATCCTGTGGAAGAGGGGAAGGAAGGATTATAGGAGCCAGGGGGTCAAGGACACCACAAGAAAACCCACAAAATCAACTAACCTGGACTCAGAGGGGCTCACAGAGACTGAACTGACAATCAGAGAGCTTGTGTGGGGCTTGCTGAGGTGTGTGTATGCACAGTCATATAGCTTGGTCTTCTTATGGGACTCTTAACAGTGGGAGTGGGGGCTGTCTCTGACTCTTTTTTTTAATTGATTTTTTTTTTGAGTTCTACATTTTCTCTGCTCTCCTTCTGCCTCTCCCCTCCCGTTCAACCTTCTCCCAAGGTCCTCATGCTCCCAATTTACTCAGGAAATCTTGTCTTTTTCTTCTTCTCTGTCTCTGACTCTTTTGCCAGTTTTGGCACTCTTTACTTCTTACTGGGTTGCCTCATCCAGTCTTTAATATGAGGTGTAGTGCTTAGTCTTACTGCAGCTTGGTATGCCATGTTTGGTTGGTAGATATCCGTAGGAGGCCTGCCCTTTTCTGAATAGAAACAGAGGAAGAGGGGACTGGAAAGATGGCTCAGAGGTTAAGAGTACTGGCTGCTCTTCTAGAGGAAACTGCAAAATTTGAAATTTATGCCCAGGCAATGCTGAAGCATGTATGGGCAGCCCGTATGTGGTGGTTCTGTTGAACTTGTCCATATTGGGTGTCATGGTCTAAGTTGATGAGGATGAATGGCCAGGTCTCTTCCTCAAGAGGGCACCAGATCTCATTACAGATGGTTGTGAGCCACCATGTAGTTGCTGGGAAGTGAACTCAGGACCTTTGGAAAAGCAGGCAGTGCTTTTAACCACTGAGTCATTTCTCCAGCCCAGACTCTTCTAGAAGTCCTGAGTTCAATTCCCAGCAGCCGCATGGTGAGTCACAACCATCTACAATAAGATCTGATGCCCTCTTCTGGCCTGCAGGCATACATGTAGGCAGACCACTGTATCACCATAATAAATAAATCTTTTTTGTTTGTTTTTCAAGACAGGGTTTCTCTGTGTATCTCTGGCTGTCCTAGAACTCACAGAGATTCGCCTGCTTCTACCTCCCTGACTGCTAGGATTAAAGGCGTGTGGCACCATTGCCTGGCTCAAATAAATAAATCTTAAAAAAAAAAAAAGAAAAGAAAGAAACGAAGAGGAATGGATGGGGGGGGGGAGGAAGGAGGGAAAACTGCAGTCCAATGTAGAAAAAGAAAAAGACAAAAGAAACAAAATGCCCCCATCAAAAAAATGTATTATCATTTAAAAAAAATCCTTTGTATGAGTGAAAGAGCACATGTGAGTACTGGTCTGAGTGTACCAGAGCCATGTATGTAAGCATAGGTGTGAAGACACGCGTGTGAGTGACATGGGTCACAGGCATGAAGCTGTTGGAACGCTAGGCACCCCCAAATCACATCCCTACCTCCCACTGGAGGCTCCTACAAAAACAGCAGGGGTGACTCACTTGCAGCCTCTGCCTCCAGTAGGTGATCCGAGCTCGGATGGGATATGGCCAGTTCCTGAAGTTCCGCTGACAGGAGCCCAGCTCGTGGGCAGTTCCATCCCTACAGACACTTGGAATGCAGCCAGCCCCTACAGAACCCACGGACTGGCCTGGCCAACGAGAGACATCTCAGGAGCAACTCTGTTCAAGCCTGAATTAACTGTCACTGTCCCCATTAGGTGACCTGGCCTGGAACAAGTTCCTGTTGTCTAGCTTGAGGCTCCCTTGCTATAGTTTGCTTCCTTGGCCAGAGAAGAAGGAAGAAGAAAGAAAACGCTGCGTGGCAATGTTGGCTGGAACCCGAGAGTTCCCAGGAGCCAGGGGCATCTGCAAAGGGACAGAGGCCCAGGCTAACTGTGGGATTTCCAATTTCTATCCCCTCCAGCTCACCTCTCAAGCCCACTGCCCCTCCCCCATTCTACTTTCCTTAAGCTTCAAGGCCTGTCCCTTTCCTTTCTTTATGAGGGGTGGGGAAAGGGGTCCGAGACAAGATTGCTCTATAGCTTTGGAGCCTGTCCTGGAACTAGCTCTTGTAGACCAGGCTGACCTCAAACTCACAGAGATCCGCTTGCCTCTGCCTCCTGAGTGCTGGGATTAAAGGTGTGCGCCACCACTGCCCTGCGGCTCTGACTGTTTGGAGGCAGACGGGAGACCTGTCTTAAAGGCCAAGGAAAATATGGCTAGTTTACCTTTCCCTCAGAAAGGTTCAGCAGGCCCAGGGAATTAGGAGCAGAGAGTTGGGCCAGAGTTTCTCTGGTTCATGGGTGCACACTCTGGGACCTACGGCTATCACATTCAGCCGAGTGTTGGGTAGCAGAGAGCAGGGAGAAGCCAGATTCAAGGCAGCAACTGCCTGGCTGTATAACCTTGGGCAAGTTCGCTCCCCTTCCCAGAGCCCAGTCCTGTTGTCTTTAAAACGAGGATAATAATTGCAACTACCTCATAACACTGTTATGAGTATTCATAAGACAATGTCAAATGTCTGGGCACTGCGCCTGGTATACAGTAAGCCCAAATCCATAAATGTCAGCAATTATCCTAATTGTGATGGGCTAAGGGATGTTTGCTGAGACACACTGACAAACCAGTCCAGCCACTTAGGGCAGCCAGCGGGGGAAGGACGGGAGGCCGCCTCAGCTGGGATTTAAGACAGCAGTGCAGCTAGTGCCTAGATCTTCCCTGGCCACTGCTGTGAAACCATTCAGGGCAATGAACCTTTCTGGGCCTGCGTGTCCTCACCTACCAAGCCCTTCTTAACAAGGACGTCTGGAGTGAGAACCTCATGGTAGTTTGGGCCTTGATTGCTTTACCTGGGGCTGGTAAGCTGACGACTGGAGAAAGATGGGGCCATCACCCAGAAGAGCAAGCACACTGTGGCCCTGGCTCCTGAGGTGCAGCTCAGACCAGTGGGAAAGAGTCCCAGGAGGCAGCAGGGCTCATAATGAGAGGTCAGCTAAGGTGGCAGGTCTAGGAGGGGTGGGCTCTTTAGGCGAGGAAGTACAGGTGATTGCTAAGTCCAGGGAAGGGGGAGGTTATTTCCCTCAGACCCTTACCCAAACTGCTCCTGGAGGCCATGCCCATCACTGGTCAGCACTCGAATGGCAGGGCTGTTCTGCATGGGAGGTGACAATAAGCCTGAGTCTCAGGCACAGTCAGGAGATTGAGGGTTAGAGTTAAAACAGGCGGGAGAATGGGCAGGAGATGACTACCCACCTGGATATCGTTGGCGGAGGAATCAAAGAAGATTTTGATGCCATCCCATGAGACCAGCCCCTCTGGGACAGAGCCGACTTGACCCTTGTCCTGGATGTACCACATGGCCTGTAAGTTCCAGGCCCGTGGGTCAGAAACTCTGAAGGACCAGTGTACCTGGGATTTAGCACCCGCCTCCCCAACAGATATGAGTAAGGACCACTCACCATACCCAGGGCTCCCCAGCACCCCGGTCCAGTCACCCTCATCTGCATCTCCACTTCCCAGTCAGGGAAGGAGACAGAGATCTTGCTCCACACAGCGCCACTACGGTTCTTCATAGACGGAGCCAGCCGCACTTCCTCTAGGCCTGGTATGGCATCTGTAGAGCAGGGCAGTTGGGGACCACAAGACCCTCTTCTCCCACCTGTCTCATTGGTGAAAGTTGAGCCTTGGGTATCGAAATACCTTGTCATTTGATATGGGGCTGGCTGGTGAGATGCAAGAGTCCATTGGGGAAATTGGACCGGCATCCAGCTGGTAAGTGTTACCCAGAAAAGGCAGCGAGAGCCAGTACTTTCCTGTGTCCCACTTCAGCCTCACTGAAAGTCTATGCTATTGATTTTTATACGATTTCATTTTATGGGGCTGGGGATGGAGCCCAGTTGGTAGAGTTCTTGCATAGTAAACACAAAGCTCTGAGTTCCATCCCCAGTGTCCCCTGAAAATTGAGTGTGTAGCACACACCTGTAATCCCAGCACATAAGGGGAAGGTGGAGGCAAGAGGATCAGTAATTCAAGGTCATCCTTGGCTATTGTAATGAGTCTGAGGCCAGCTTTGCCTACATCATTGTTGTGGAATATTAGTTGAAGATGTGTTACATTTGTTTATGCTGCAAAACCTTTGTTTAATGATGCAATGATGTGTTGCATTCTTTTATGGTACATTTGTTTAACTCTGTGAAGCTGTGTTACTTTGCCTGTCTAAAACACCTGATTGGTCTAATAAAGAGCTGAATAGCCAATAGCTAGGCAGGAGAGAGAAATAGGCAGGGCTGCCAGGCAAGGAGAATAAATAGGAGAAGGAAGAAGAGGGAAGAACAAGAAAAGGAGAAGGGGAGGAGAATGCAAGGGGCCAGTCACCTAGCCACACAACCAGCCACGGAGTAAGAAGGAAAGAGAGGTATATACAATGGAGAAAGGTAAAACCCCAGAGGCAAAAGGTAGGCGGGATAATTTAAGAAGAGTTGACTAGAAACAGGCGAAGCAAGGGTCAGGCATTCATAAGTAAGAGTAAGTCTCTATGTATTTATTTGGGAGCTGGCAAAGAGTTAAAAAAAAACAACTACATATCAGACTCTGTCTGGGGCTCGGGGGACGGCTCAGTGGGTGAAGTGCTTGCTTGCTGTGTAAGAATGAGGATCTGAGTTTTGATGCCCAACAACCATGAAAAAGCTGGGCTTAAGTTGGGTGATGGTGTCACACACCTTTGATCCCAGCACTCAGGAGGCAGAAGTGGGAGGATCTCTGTGAGTTTGAGGCTAGCCTGGTCTACAGAGTGAGTTCTAGGACTGCTAGGGCTACACAGAGAAACCCTGTCTCAAAAAACCAACAACAACAAAGATGGAGGACCAAGTGAGAAATATATCCTAATGTCAACTCTGGCCTTCAAATGTACAGGTATGGATTAATGCGCGTGTGTGTGCACACTCGAACACACACACATCATCATCACCATCATTACCATAGATTCTGTCTCCAAAAAAGAAGATACCATTTTACAGAAGTTTAAACACATCTCTTTCCACTAAGGCTCCAGTCCTGAGCAACAGCTATGGGAGGGTAAGGAGTACTAGCTGGGAGGATCCTAGGGGTGGCTAGATTAGGGGAGGGGACCAAGGGTGGCCCAAGAAGAGGAAGGCTGATGGCAGAGGGACTGAGACAGGCTCTGCCAGCAGGGTGGTGAGGAAAGAGCATGAGGATCATCCTGGCACTGATGGCAGGTCAGAAGGAGCTCCCTGTGATGGGGAGAAGAGAGTGCAGCTGGGGCAGACACGGCTGAAACTAGAGGGAGGGAGGAAGTCAGAGGCTCCACTCTAGCTGGCTCTCCACCCTCTGGTCTGCCAACCTGGAACCTGGTCCAAGGCCCAGACCCTGGCAAGACTTTCCGGAGTTTGCTAATCCAGCCTGTTTGCTCTGCAAAGGTCAGTGGCGGGTGGGGAAGCACAGAAGTTTCAGAGTCCCTGGAAGCCACCACTTCTTGAAGTGAGCTGTTGTTTGTTTTTTATAAAATAGCCCAGGCTGGCCTAGAACTCTCTGGATAGAGATGACTCCAAACTCCTGATCCTCCTGCCTCCATCTCCACAGAGTGCTGGGATAACAGGTTGCTGTTCTACCTGGTTTTGTGTGGGATTCAGATTCCACAACCCAGGGTCTTGAACATGCAAACAAGCACTCTGAGCTGAGCTAGCTCAACATTGAGCAGCACTGCTTGCCCAATGCTTTTTCCCCCCTCATACTTTAAAACATCAATGTGGCCAGGTGGTGGTAGCGCACGCCTTTAATTCCAGTCCTTGGGAGGCAGAGGCAGGTGGATCTCAATGAGTTTGAGGCCAGCCTGGTCTACAGAGCAAGTTCCAGGGCAGCCAAGACTGCTACACAGAAGAAACCCTGTCTCAAAAAGAAAAGTGTGTGTGTGTGTGTAAGCACACATGCAGGCACATACATAGAGGTCAGAGGACAACTTTCAATAGTCTTCCAATAGCTGTTGTCTCCTTCCACTGTGGGGTTCTGGAAATCAAATGCAGGCTGTCAGGGTTTTACTAGCTAAGCCATCTCAACTCTTTTTATAACAAAGACAGGGTCTTGCCAAGCAGTCTTGGCTAGCCTCAAGCTCTTGATTCTTCTGCCTCAGCCTCCTGAGTGCTGAGATTACAGGCCTATACCACCACACCCAGCCCTAGGAGATTTGCATGAGGTAAGGATTATCTGACTAAGTTTACATACTCATCTTTATGCGGAGTGTCTGGGATTTCACCCCATACTGAGAGCCTGACTCAGTTCTGGGTATCCAGGCTGGCACAGGGGAGCGCTGGGTGGGGCTCTGATAAAGGAGAGATGAATGAATTAACTATAATCACATCGCCTGGTGATCTTGGAGGATGTCCCTCTACCCCCCACATGCTCTGTGACACCTTAGACGTGGCAAGGCTCTGAGCAGAGAGCACTGGCTCTGCCACTGTCCCTAAGGCAGCACCTGGCTGTGTTTACCCCCTGGGCTTCGGAGGAGGAGGAGGATCGAAGTTTCTGCCATCTTGGAGCTTCTTAGGAATCAGGCCATTGTTCAGAACTTGTATCTCAGATAGAAATACATAGCCAACCTTCCTTTTCTTTTTGCTTTGTGAGCTAGGAGGATCTGAACAAAATTCATGGCTGGGCAAAACTCACAGTATATTTTGAAAATGAGTCATGTTCTTGGGCTCAGTTCATGACCTACTCTGACCCTTAATTTAAAATCCTGCATATTGTACAGTTTTCAGGACATTATCACAGACCCTTTATGAACAAGATCAGCCAAACTGTAGGTCTGGGTTTGGAAGACCCTGAGCACAGACCTGTGAGTTTAAGATCCTCTCCTGTCTGCTTCCACCTCCACTCCACAGGGAAGGGCCTAGTGTTCGCTGTAACAAAATAGCTGGACACACAGGGCCTCCCTTCCAGCAGACCTCTAGCTCCTCAGGATGAGGACGGCAGAGTATAGTGATGTTTTATTTATGTTTTAATAAATAAAGCTTGCCTGAAAATCAGAGGGCAAAGCTAAGCCACTAGAGGCTAGGCAGTGGTGGCACACACCTTTAATCCCAGGATTTGGGAGACAGAGGTGATGGATCTCTGTGAGTTCAAGGCCACCATGGGCTACTAAGATTTGTGCAGAAACAGATCCAGGTGGTGGGGCCTACCACCTTTAATCTTAGTAGCAGGGAGTCATGTGCCTTTAATCCCAGCACTAGAGGGGATATAAGATGGGAGGAGACAGAGGCTCAGAGCTCAGTCTGCGGTGGCCCAGCCTTGGCAGAGGTAAGACTTCTCTAGTGGCTTGGCTGTTTTGCTTTTCTGATCTTTAGAAAAGCTTTACTTATTAAAAACACAAATAAAATATTACTATAGCAGAAAGGAGATTTATCCCTGTTCAAGGCACCTTGTTATTGTGCATCAGGCATATTAGGTGTGTGCATGAGTGTACGTGTGCACACCTGTGTGTTCACAGTCAGAAGGCAGAGGGAGAGGGGGCTGCAAGTCGGGGTTCTGGGGCAGAGGAGCGGCACAGGAGAAACTAAAGCTGGGAGGTGACGTGGGATTGTGGTGCTCTCTGGCCACCAACCCGGTCCCTCTCCTCGAGTCTTGCATCCCTTCACCCTCCTCTTTAGCTGCAATCCTCTGTTGTCCTGCAAGCCCAATACCAATAGCTTCTTCTGCCAGTGCCTCCATGTCCTACACACACACACACACACACAATCCCATGAACAAAGAAAGCATGCCTTGGCTAGACGATGGTGGCGCACGCCTTTAATCCCAGCACTCGGGAGGCAGAGGCAGGTGGATCTCTGTGAGTTCGGGACCAGCCTGGTCTACAGAGCTAGTTCCAGGACAGGCTCTAAAGCCACAGAGAAACCCTGTCTCGAAAAACCAAAAAAAAAAAAAAAGCATGTCTTGAAAGACAAAGCAGCCGGGTATGGCAGAGCAGGAGACTGGTTGGAGAGGGGTCTTGGGCCAGGCACTGTCGCCCCCGTGTCACCCCTTTCGCTATACAGCACCTTTCACCCCCACTGTCCATCTGGCTAGAGGCCCTCTGGCACTCTGAAGGACGCTGGGCATGGCCAGTCCCCTTTTGTTCCTCACCTCCGTGGTGGCTCCAGAAGGGTATTCCAGTCCCTGGAACTGCCAGCCTTGGTCCCTTGAAGCTGAGCTTGTACTCAAACCTGCGTTGAGGAGGGTGGCTCCTTTCAGCACTGTACAGAGCCAGCAGTGGGAAAAGAAGGCAGAGGGAAGGTGATGGACCTCCGGTCCCCAGCATTGCAAAGGAGCTGATTTCTGGGCACCAGGATTATCCTGGCTATGAGATAATGATGGGATCCAGGATGCACCGCCAGGCAGGGAGATACCCGGGACCTTCCAGGATCTTGCTTTTTGACTCTGTGCACCTCACCCCCCAAAACACACATCCTGTTTCTCTTGCAGGTCTGATCTTAGGCCCCACCCTCCCTCACCTCCACCCTGCAGCCTTGACTGTCCCCTGGGCTCCTTGCCAATTTGAGCTTCGCCCCTGTTCTTTGGCTTACGCTGCCTTCCCATTTTCCCTCAGCTCCAGTAGCTGGTGACAGGATGGAGTGCTAAGGGATGCTCAGTGCCAGGCCCTGCCCTTCCTTGTTGGGGGGGGGGTAGTCTTTGCATCCTCTCCTTCAACAGCACATGCATATTCTGCTCTCTGGCCTCCCACCCGGCCCCTTCCCCCCTCTTCAGCTGGGGCCCTCTGTGATCCTGTGCATCAGGTAGCTCATTCTGCCAGTGCCTCTGGGTCCCCCACCAATAAATTCCATAAATAAGGAAAGTGTGTCTTAAAGATAAAGCAGCTGGCTCATATGCCTATAATCTTGGCACTCAGAAGGCTGAAGCAGGAGGACCGCTGTGAGTTTGATAAGACTAGTAAATAGCAGGCCAGTCGGGGCAACACAGTAAAACCCTGTCTTAAAAACAGAAATGAGGCTGGGTGTGGTGACACCTGCAATTTTAGCACTCAGAGAGCAGAAGCAGGGGGGTCTTTATTAGTTCAAGACTAGCCTGGTTTGTACTGTGAGTTTCAGGCCAGACATGACCTAATGACACAGTGAGGCTCTGCCTTTGTAAAAAAAAAAAAAAAAAAAAAAAAAAAAAAAAAAAAAAAAAAAAAAAAAAAGTATAACTGGGTGTGGTGGCTCATGCTAGTGATATCAGTACCTACAAGGTAGGAGGATTACTCTGAGTTCAAGGCCAGCCTGGGTTCTGTAGTGAGGTCCTGTCTCACAAAAGATGGATGAGGGGTGGGATTGATGGAGGGGAGAGCAAGTACAAATGCAATGTATAGAACTTGTTTGGAGGGCTGGAGAGATGGCTCAGTGGTTAAGAGCATTGCCTGCTCTTCCAAATGTCCTGAGTTCAATTCCCAGCAACCACATGGTGGCTCACAACCATCTGTAATGAGGTCTGGTGCCTTCTTCTGGCCTGCAGGCATACACACAGACAGAATATTGTATACATAATAAATAAATAAATAAATAAATATTAAAAAAGAAAAAGAACTTGTTTGGAGTGTAATTTTAATCTAACTGGAAAAAAATAAAATAGTTGGGGAAATTGGAATAATGGGTATTTGATGAGATATAAAGAATTGTGGTTAAATTTTTGGTGTAATATATTGGGGTTATGGTTTTTTAGTATTTAGGAAATTTTTTAGGTGTAATATGGTACTGAGGTTATGGTTTTTCAGTATTTAGGAGAAATATACTAAAGCTTTCTGGATGAATTCATGTTTGAGATTTGCTCTCACATATCTCAAAGCCTGGGACAAGCAGGTGGTATAGACAGTGCAGGTCAGACCTGGGGTGGTAACTGTTGAAATGGATAGTAGGAATGAATATGTAATAGCTCTGACTGTCCTGGAACTCACTCTGTAGAGCAGGCTGATCTGGGCTGATCTTCAGCACACAGAGATCTGCCTGCCTCTGCCTCCCAAGTGCTGGGACTAAAGGTGTGCGCCACCACCCCCAGCCAGATGGTAGGAATTTGAGGGTTCACTGTATTTTTTTTTTTTTTTTTGAGACAGGGTCTCATGTCACCTAAGTCGGCCTGGAACTTGCTGTGTAGATGAGATGACTTTTAGTGTCTCCCTTCTGCTCACTGTCCCCAAGGCTAAGGTTACAGCATTTGTAGTCATAGTTGGGTTTTTTTTTTTGTTGCTTTTTATTTATTTAGATTTTTGAGGCAGGGTGTGTGTGTGTGTGTGTGTGTGTGTGTATGTATGTATGTATGTATGTGTGTGTAGCCCTGGCTATCTTGGAACTCACTCCATGGATCAGGCTAGTTTTGAATTCAGAGATCCACCTGTCTCTGCTTCCTGAGTACTGGAACTAAAGGTGTGCTCCACCATGTCCAGCTTACAATTGTTCTGATTGTGTTTGTTGTAAGACAAGATCTCACTTTATAGCCCTAGCTGCCCTAGAATGTGCTATCTAGACTAGGCTGGTCTCAAACTCACAGTGACCCACCTATCTCTTCCTTCTGTCTTTCTTGCCTGATTCTTCATCAGTTTTTATGTGGTGTGGGCGATCAAACCTAAGACTTATTTCCAGGCAAGCAATCTACCAACTGAGCTATATCCTCAGGCTCGCCTTCTACTTCCTATTCTTCCTTTCTTTTCTTTCATGCTGGAGATCCAACCCAGGGAGCCCTACCACTGAGCTACACTCCAGCCTACTCTTTACATAATAAAAAAAAAATTCTTGAAAGGTAAGAAACACTAATTTCCAAACTTTCCATCCAGATAGAGGTTGGCTTTCCACGTAGCCTTTCAAGCATTCTGAAAGCTGCATGTCTGGGCTGTGTTCGGTTGAGTAGTCCCAGGCTGTGAACACACACATTTAGGACATGGTAAAGGAAGTCACTGTACCATGCTCAACCACTTTCACCTTCCCAGCTAATCTCAGGAAAAATGGATCCTCCTACACCCCTGCCTCCTGGCTCTCACCTCTATCCAAGCAAGGTATTGTGTAGCCATTTCCTTGTGAGTTTTAACAAACCACCTTGATGGAAGTTGACTGAAATCTAGTAAATTCTGAGGACTAAGAGAATTTTGAGGGAAGGACAGTTCCTTAAGACTCCAGAGGTTCTAAAAGGAGGCTCATTATGACCCAGGAAACACACAGTTCAGAACTCTCAGGAAGTCCCTGAAACTGATGAGATGTGTAAGAGTCTCCAGGTTATCTAAGGATGAACTACTGAGGAGGTTCAGACTTGTGGAGCTGCCTAGCAGACGCTGTGATCTGTGCAGTTTCTTGCAAGCTGTGCAGCAAGTTCCAGAGACTCCCATTTTCATCCATGTATCAACGCATCTGCTTTTGAGTTCTTCCTCCTCCTCCTGTAAATGACCCCTCACCCATACTCCTGCAAGTAACCATGTGAACTCACTGGTTCTCCTAACTGGACCATGGCAGTATCCTTACTTCTGTCTGTTTCCTACTGGAACCAATTAGATATTTGTTAACATCACACAGGGCCTCTGGCTTAGAGAATACTTCACATCGCAGCCTCCATGCAGCGCTCCCTGTGATCTTGCTCACCCTTCGCCTTCACTGAACTCTCCCTTTGCTGTGCTCACCTCTGTTCCCCTAGTCCTCTGCTCCCTGCACGGCACCTTTGTCAGCTGTTTGTCCCTTCCCAGCCTCATAAACTGGGGTCCTCAGGTCCCTTCCCTCCTCTATACCTGCCTGCTAGGATTGCTCATCTCTGCTCTTAGTTTCCACCACGAGGGATTCCCAAATCCCTTCTTCCAGGCCAGCCTCCCCAGGGGCTACAGGCATGGATAGCTCTGCAAGGAACTGTTCTATTGTATGCCCCCAAATTCCGGACATCCTGTTTAGTGGAATCTCTGCCCCAGCACACCCTCCCCAGGCTCCTCACCCCAGGGGTCAGAGGATGTCCTTGTACCCATACACCCTCCTGCCTCCTCCACTTCTGCCATCACTAAATTAAATGAGCTCTTGTCACTTTTAGCCTGTAACTTTGTGTCTCAATCTTTCTGGACCTTGGCTTTCTTAACTACAATGTGCTGTATACTACAGATAAATACTGTATATAACCATATGACATAGTATATAAGAGGTGTCTGGAGGGTTACATGACAACGTGTGTATAGACCAGGGCCTGACACACACAGAGTGTTGGGCAGCTCAGCAAAACAGCAGCTGGGTTGACCTTCATCTCTGCTCTCCTGCTTGCCCAGCTCAAGTATCACCGATCACGTTCTATTCTCTTGACAGCAGCTTCCCCACAATTTCTGGTTCCCTTTCTGAACTCAGTCCAGGCTAGAAACTCTTTAGATTTCAGATCTTCCCCTTATTCCTCTGTCCTGCACAGGCCAATGGTAGCCCCTAGTCTGTACCCAGTTGCTTAAAGTTGGGCTCCACCTTGGTCTGTGAAGCCACGTGAGGTCTGGGCCCTGCTTTCTCAGCTTTCTTTGCTCCCAAACCCCACTCCTCAGCTCTGAATGCATCATTCTTAGGAATATCACCACCTCTACCTCTGTTCCTCATGTGCCCTTCTTTTAATAAGGAACACCCTCACTACCACCCAATACTCACCCTTTACTGAGTGCCTGGAAAGTAGCCTGCACCCCCTGATGCCTCTGCCTTATTTGGCTGGCTACTGGCAGTAGGTGACACCCCAAAGGACTTCTGGGCAGGAAGCTGACTCCTGAGAGGGTTCCCCCATCTGTCCACAATGTTAGGGGTACCCTCTAGGTTAGGAATTGTCATGCTCATTTACAACAACCCAACAGTCACACAGACAGCTGGAGGATAGGAGGAACGCAGCATAAACAGAAAGCAAAAGCTGGGGCTGGGGCTCAGCTGGCAGAGTGCTGGCCTAGCAAACACCAAGTCCTGTGTTTCATTCCTAGGACTGCATGCATACAGTGGGCCTGGAGTCACAGGCTGTTCCCAGCACCTGGGAAATGTGGGTAGGAGCCTCGGTAATGTAAGTTCATCTCAGCAAAAAACAAAAAAAAAAAAAAAAAAAGGAAAAACTGTGCTGATGGGTTAGCTCAATCCTGTTGTTAGAACACGTGCCTAGCATTTGTGAGGTCCTGGGTCTCTGGCACTTTATACAGATACCAAAAACAAAACAAAACACATACACACACTCACACCCCAAAACCCTTTAAAAATAAAACAAAAACAGAAAGGGGAAAGGAAAGGAATATAGAGAAGGGAGCTAGAGGCAGGGGACAGGATAAGGGAGAGAAGCTGAAGGACCCTCAGGTCTCAGGTGGCCTAGACCTGCGCCTGCTCTGACTCTGCTCCTCTACAAGTCTCTGCTGCTGGCTTCTAAACAGAGATGGTGGTCTGAAAGTAGCCACCGTATTTATGATTTAGATATCAATGTTACAAATCAGCTCCCACCCACGCTGCTGTCATTTTTGTTTTCTTCCTAAGATAGGGTCTCACCCTGTAACCCTGACTGTTCTAGAACTCTCTGTGTAGTCCAAGTGGCTTTGAACTCCTAATCCTCCTGCCCTCTCACCCTGAGAGCGCTGGGGTTACAGCACTGTGTGTATCTGGTTTCAATTTGATCATTAAACATTCACCAGGGCCTCAGTGTGTCTCCTCCACGGTTTCAGAGACCAGCTCCAAGGAACGCTCTGACCCCCGATGCCTTCTCAGCAGTGTGGTTTCCCTTCAGAATTTAGACACGACCCAATGTTCTTTCCTCAGACAATTGACTCCCTCTCCTCCCAGTCCCAGATACATTTTCCTGCTACGGGCCTGACCAGACACAGAGGCCACTCTGGCCAGTCTCCTTGGACTTGGACACTAACGCCTCAGTGTCTTTCTACGCCTCTGGGAGGCAGGACCCCAGTGGCTTCCCCTATCGAAGGCCTCTCCCTGGGCCTCAGGGACACCACCTCCCTGCTCCCTCCTAATCTCAAACTTGTCCTCCTCTGTGTCCTGCACAGGCAATTTTTAGTTTTTTTTTTTGAAGACAGGGTCTCAGTAAGTAGCCCAGGCTGGCCTCTAACATGTTATCTACCTGGCTCAGTCTCTCGAGCTCTGGGTTTGCAGGCTTGTGAACATGCTCTTCCTGACCTGCTGAGAGCCCCTCAGGTTCTGTCCTATGCCCTTTCCTACCACTGGACCTCATCCTTCAGGTTCAGTCCACCCACTGGCAACTCGCCACTTCCTTCTCCAGCCTGCGTCTTACCAAAAGCACACAACTCGGACTGCCCTCATCACAACCTGGGATGGTCTCTTCTGGTCCTCTTGATTGGCAGGTGCCTAGCTACCGCTTTGCTCACACCCAGCCGGCAGGGAAGTCAGAGGCCTGTCTGGCTTCTCCCTCTCCACTCTGGAGCATGTCGACTTCCTGACTCCCTTACACCTCTCACCACCACCCTACTCACACTTCCCTCCTGGGACTGAGGGTGATCACTTTGAAAATGGCATTACTTGAAACGTCTCTGAAGCCCCAAACCTGTCACTGAATTCCAACTCGTGGCTTGATAGGAAACACGTAGGCCACACCCTTCCACCCGCAGGCCCCTCGCCTATCTCCCAGTGCTGCCCATCCGTGTCCGGTTGTCCAAGGTTTGTCTTCACTCATCTGAGTTCCCAGACCCGTGGTTTCCTCTCCCTGGGGTACCATCTGTGTTTGCACCCACCCTGAGCTCAGCATGGACGACACTCTGGTGTTGGGTGTTCCTTCACAACGGAAGAGCCTATCATTGTCTGTGTGTCTGTCCTCTCAACGAATTCCACAGGGTCCACGCTGCTGCAATCATCCAGCCTAGTCTACACTCCGCAGAGACTTGGACATTTACAGTTGAATGACTGAGCTGCCTGCTTTCTCACAAAAATCAGCCTGCAGTATGTGCAGAGGGGGCCTTGGTGGGCAAAGTTGTTTGGGAGGGACAGGAAAACAGTGGGTCTGGGAGGTAGACATAAGACATGCTTCAAGCCAAAACTCCTGGGGCTCGGGTCCTGTAACTGCGGGAGGGCCAGGACCAGGAGACAAAGGGAATCTCCCTATTTATCTCAAATGAATCAAGTCTCTCCTACCTACCTGAGTTCTACCACCCTTGGACAACCCGAGGGGAGAAAAGCCCAGGGCCCACCCTCATTTCCCATTTGTCTATCCCAGTTGGGGTAGAAGGAAAGTGCCTCAATCCATGCAATGCCCAGGAAGGCAAACAGTAGGGGTGAGGAAAAGCAAGGCCGTCACATGTTAGATGAAATGTGAGAATCACCAGTGGCTCCCTTTCCATCACCCCTGAGGTCAGTATCTTCTGAGGCATGTTTATCTGGGCTCTTGTCCCAGGGCCACAGCCCGTAGGGGCAGGCCTGGACTTCCATTCCAATTCTTTGTGCTTCAGACCATGACAACGTGACAGGAGAGGCAGCCAGAATACCCAGGCAGCATCCCACGGGCTGGTCCCAGGGCCCAAGGCAGCCCCGATGCTGGGCTTAGGTGGCAGCTGGTAGGAATGGACAGGCGGTGAGCACTCCCCCATGGGCAGACACAGGACACTGGCTCGTGCAGCTGACACAAAGAGGCGCTACATCTTCTGGCCATGCTTCCCTCTCAGCCCCACTCACAGAGACAGGGGAATGGACAAGATGGCATGGGAAGACGACTGGGCAGACAGGCAGGCTCGGCAGAGAAAGCGCCGAGGCTGGGTGGCGGTGTCCTCATGGGAGTGGTTTATTACGATTCCATCTCACAAGGCGGTGGATGAGCGGCCACAGCACATGAAATCCAAGCCCCTGACAGACGCCTGCCTCGGGCACATGCAAACAGTGCAACATGGTCAAGCGCAAACATAGGCGACCGAGGCAACACTGGACATGGAACACGGGATGGGGAACAGGCTGGGGTGATCGGTCCCTAGAGAGAGGCTGATTCCTCCCCCACCCCCAGGGGCAGGACAGGAAAAATAAGATTCGTACTTCTTGTAAAATGCCCATTTGCTGGGTACTTTCTTTCTTCTTATGTTGAAAAATAATAAAAAATAGACACACGGAAAAAAAATCTCAAAAAAAGGCAAGGAATAAAACTCTAAGAAGGCGAGTGATGGAAGGCCAAGAGAGAGCTGACCACCGTGGGCACTGCCTCCCGCTCCTGTCCTCCTCCCTTCTCAGCCCCTTCAGTGGGCGCCCCAAGCCCTATAGGTGGGTCCATGAGAGAAGATGCCAGGCCTAGGTGGGGTCCCTGGGGGGCCAGAAGGGACAGGCAGGTCAGAGGCAAGAGGCCTACCAGCCCGCTGGGGCTCAGTTCAAGTTCAGGCCCAGTGAGCAGCAGGCACCAGATCTGTGATCTTCTAGGCCCTGTCCCTGCAGGCCCAGAGCCTAGGCGGAGGCAGAGGTCACAGATGCAGCTCATGGGTTCTGATGTGCTCCAGCTGCTCTCGAAGCTGCAAGAAGGTGGGCCGCGTGGAAGCATCCAGGTGCCAGCAGTTCTTCATAACGTCGTAGACTGCAGGCGGGCAGCCATCCGGGGCGTCCATCTTATAGCCCTTTTCCACCCGAGGGACGACGTCCTTCAGGGGCTGTGAGCAGGTGGCATGTGAGTTCAATGCCTTACCACAGAAAGGACCCCTACTCAGAATTCCTCCTGCCTCAGGTCCAGGTCAGGGGGCGGCCTGGAAGTTCCTCAGGACAGAGCTGAGGTACTAGGCTCCAGCCAGGGAGGTGGTTCCCATAGGATGCTACTATTGCCACCCCGCCAACAGCTTCTGCAATGCAATGGCTTCCAGACCCATACTCACAATTCTTGGGTAAGGCACTCGCCCAAAGGAATAGATTTCCCAGAGAAGGATTCCGAAACTCCACACATCGGACTTGGTGGAAAATTTCTGCCATGTGATAAGACAATCAGCATTGACTCTAGGAAGCACGGGAGAGGGGGTGAACCAGGACCCTCGCTCACCTTCTCTCTCAAGGCTTCAGGAGCTGTCCACTTAACTGGAAGTTTGCCTGTATCCTGAGTGCTGGAAGCTTCCTTGGTGAGGCCAAAGTCACTGACTTTGGCCACGTTGTCCTCAGACACCAGCACGTTCCGGGCAGCCAAGTCCCGGTGCACAAAATTGTTGCCCTCCAGGTACTCCATAGCCTCACAGACGTCTCTGAGGACAGGACAGCCACACATCCCTCAGACTGGGGCTCCCGCAGCATGGCAGGGGTCTCAGGATTCTTAGCCCCACCCCAGGCTGCATCACTCACAGTGAGAATTTGAGGAGACAGTCTCCGCCTAGCACCGAACGACCACGTGATCGAAGATAGTCAACCAAGCTCCCCTGGGGGCAGGACAGAAAGGGATGTGAGGGTAGGGGACACCGTGACTTGGAGCGGTGGCATGACTTGTTTAAAGTCAGTCAATAAGTGACTGGTCAAGACTGGCAACTTCAAAGCTCCGTGGGGCCAAGGTAGAGGGGCGGGGGGTGGGGTGGGGGTGGTGGGTGGTGGGGACAGTGAGAGGCTGAGGAGCACCTACCTTGGCCATGTACTCTGTGACAATGTAGAGTCCGCCCTTTTCCTCCACAATCACACCCAGTAGCTGGACTAGGTTGCTGTGCCGAAGTTGCCTGGACAAGGCAGGACAGAGTGGTCTGAGTTCAGCCAGCCTCCTCCCCTCCACCCAGGCCCCAGGCAGCCTGCCCGCCCTATGCCTGTCTCTACTCACGTCATGACAGAGGCTTCAGCCAGGAAGGCCTGGGCAGTGGCATCGTTCTTGATGCACTTAACTGCAACTCTGTTGCCCCGATAATCACCCAGCATCACATCTGGGGGAGAAGGGAGGGGCGCTGTTTCCTGGACTCCTGAAGTTTCTCAATCCCCCCCCCCCCGCCGGTTCCCTTAACTCACCCCCAAACTCCCCCTTCCCGATCGTCTGTAGCAGCTTCAGTTCCTTCATGTTCAATGCCCAGCCACCTGTGAGCGGGGGGGGGGGAAGGGGGGGTAGAGGCAGCAGTCAGTGAGGTGAACACTAGTTGAGGTCATTGAGATGACAGATGCAAGGCAGATTCTTTCAGATGTGGGTGTCTGAGGTCTCCAAGCCGCCAGGGTAGAACAGAAGTGGGAGTGGGAGTGTGGGGGGCGGGGAGTGGGCGTGTGGGAGGTGTAGTGGGCACTCACTGCGGTAGAATTCATCTTGGGCCGCCACTGTGCCCTCCATGACCTTTGGTTTGATGAGTCGCGTGCAGAGTCCATCGGCATCTGTGGTGTAGTGCTGCAGAGGGAGGGCAGGCCCTCAGAACCAGACCCACTGGGCCTCACTTTTCATTGACTCATGCATGGCTCAGGCCTGACCACCAGAGGGCAGCAGAGGCCAGCTCACAGAGCCCCGAGCTGCTTTGTGTGGAGAGGGTTCCTCATTTCAAGAAGGGTGGGAATGCCTGTCACCCCACCCACCCTGGGCCACTAGACTCCCCATTGCCACTACTGCTTTGGGCCTCACCAGCATCTTAAGGTAAACAGCAAAGCTTGGCCTGCTCCCTACTCCAGCCTTGAGTCAGGTGTACTCAGGGCCGATGTAAGCTAGAGACAGGATGAGACCTTCACTGAGCCGGAACTTTTGTGTCCATACCTATAAGCTGGGGCCCTTGTTGGGGCACTATGGGCACCAAACACTATGGCCCTGGCCACAGCAGGTGCTCCACTGAGGTGTGAGGAGCCAAGACTCCCAGAAGCTGTCAACGTGTCCAGGTTACTCTGCCAGGTGAGTCGGGCCAGGTTTGTGCTAAATGTCCTTAGATGGACTCAGATATGTCTGAGTGTGGGGAGGAAGGGGAGTTTCCCCAGGCACACATACTCCGCGCTCACCTCCACCAGCTGCATGAGGTTCTCGAAGTACACCTCCTCATCAATGCTCAGCTTGTTCGCATGGTACATGATGCGGTAGTGTTCCACCTTGCCTTCACAGCTCACACACAGTGTGTAGTCCCCAGGGTAGTTGGTGCTTTCCCGCACCAGGAACAAGCCTGTCTCTGGTGGGTAGAGAAGCCGCTCGGCCTGCTCCCGTGTGATTTTGCCATGGAACCAGCTGGAGAATGGCAAGGCTGGGGGTCACAATGGCACTGACCCAGGTGCCTCCCACCAGCCTCCCATGTGCAACTTCCTACAACTCCCAGTCAGGCATTTGAGGACATCATTTTCCCCCTGCCCCTTTTTTCTTCTGCTGGGTCCCCATTTCCTCTCTGTTAGGTGCAACCTCTGGTTCCATTCCCACAATGCCTCTTACTCAGGGCTCTTTTCCTTTCTTCTCTCCAAACCAGGAGATTCCAGCCCTCCTCCTGGTACTCACGGCATAAGGCTGAGTTTGGTGCCTGCCTTCACGCCCTCACGCTTCTGGACATAGTTGGCTGGGATGATGCCCTCACGGCCCACTTTGTTTTTGGCTTTGTACCAGTTTGGGTCCTGGAGAGAGAGACCAGACACACTCTCAGGTCTGCCTCCCTCTGAAGGGGAGCCAAACCCAGAAGGAATCCCTGACGGTGAAAGAATGGAATAGGCATCTAGGGTCCCCAAGTACCTTGGTGACGGCCACGATGGTGAGCACGTCTCCTTTGCAGAAGGGAAGGTCTTGCTCAGCAGTGCCATGGAAGTTGTACTTGGCAATACATTCTGTACCGGATGGCCAGGAGGCCTACAGGGTAAGGGATAGGTGTGTGGGTGCAGCCTGGGGCGCACCTCTCTGCCCACCTGCCCCAGTGCCCTTGGGACCAGAGCATCTTAGCTGACTTCCATGAACCTGGGGAAGTACCGAGTTCCTTCCAGCTCAAATTCCTCTGTAGCCCAGTTTGGGGCCCTGTGCCCAACAGAGCACACTGGAATTAAAGTTACTTCAAGGTTCCAACTAGGATGGAGGGTTGGGATGGGGAATAGGCTGGTCTAAGCACCTCCTCTTTTCCTGACTGGAGATGGTGGAACGTGGGATTGCCTTATCTGTGCCTACCACAACCCCATGGTACCTGTATTGCCGACATCTTCTTAGATCTGGCGTCCCCGTGCTACAGGAAGGCCAATCTGTTACTTGGTACCATTAGAGCTGCGGGAGAAAAGCCAAGCTGAGGAAGGCTGAGAAGAGATGACCCCAACCCACTCAGTAATCATCAACCCCTTCAAAGCAGTACAAGCAGCAGTACCAAAGCTTCCGAGAACTGAGACATGGATCCAGGGCTGTTCTATCTAGCCTCGGGCAGACACACACAGACTCAAGAGTCCCAGAGAAGTGGCCATCAATTCTATGTCTCTGGGGCCTTCTAGGTCCCACAGAATGACCAATAGGACCAATGAGGCCTAGAGGATTGTCAGGGAAACTGAAACTGGGCAGGTTTCTAGTGGTCCAAGAAAATCACTTGTGCTCTGTACAAACTCACAGGCTACAGAACTTGCCCCAGAAGCCTCTGCACAGGTAAATGTCTGTGCCTACTTTGACGTGCACACCCAAGAGAAAATAGCCCATGTCCACCAGGAGAGGGGCAGATGCTCTCCTGTGGTGGATGTGCTCCGTAGTAAATCTCAGACCAGGAACTGCCCAGGTGCTGAAAACAAGGTAGATGAAACAGGGAGAGGCCACAAAAGGGAATTCTGTACGGCAGTGGCATGACCCACCTCAGCCACCCATCAGCTTGGATTCTCAGCCAAAGAATCAAGTCCAGGGAAGCACAGGTTTGTGATTCCCTTTGTATCAAGTTCAAAATCTGGCCAAACCAACCCAGGCCTGTTAGGATGAATGTCTGCAGAGAAAAGAACTGGACAAGTATGAGGGGACGTCAAGGTGTTGGCTATGGGGACTGTCTGAGCCCCCCTGCAGGAGAAGGCTTGCTCCACAGCAGCTTGCGGGCTATGGATGTCTACACACTTTTGTAATGGCAACTTCTTAGGTCACTCCTCAAGAGCAGCAAGCATGTCTGCACACACAGGTCACCACTACTATTGGTCCAAATGTGGCCCCAGACCTCAGAGAACCCCAAAAGGATGCAGAGAGAGTGGGGCTACTGTTCCCATTCTGGTGAGGAAACACCCACTGGCCCTTTTGTGGTCACACAGTTACATGACACTCACTTGGGATGGGAGAGGTGAGGTCTAGTAATTGCATTTATGGCTATGTCCTCCACCACTAGACGAGGACTTTCAGTGTAAGTGCTGGCACACGTGCATGGACACCTGCACGTACACCCATGCAGGAAGCATGGGAACTGAGCCCTGAAGACTGGAAGACTTCAAAAGGTAGAGGGTGGGAGTAGAGACTGATCTTAGTGGTCAGTGGTTGCTCAAGACCCTGGGTTTAAACCCTAGCACAAAGTGTGTGTGTTTCAAATTCATGAGCAATCAAGCAAATAAAAATTGATATAAAAAGGAAATTGTTAGAAAGGCAGATGGTAGAGGGTGAGGCAGAGAGATAGCTAGCCTGAGCTACAGGATTAAGACCTTCTTTTAGGAGGATGGGCCAGAAAAAGTAACATAGAAAAGCTTAATCTATTAGCCAATCCTGGCCAAGGTGTCAGAGCAGAAGGTAGGCACAGCCTGGAGAACTGGCCTAGGGAGCTGGAGAGATGGCTCAGTGGTCAAGATCACTGGCTGCTCTTCCAGAAGATCTGGTTGATTCCCAGAGCCCACATGACTTAAGCTCTAATTCCAGTCCCAGGGGATCTGAGACCCTCACACAGACACATGCACACAAAACACCAATGCAAATAAAAATTAAAAAAATAAAAATAACTGGCCTGGGTGGAAGCTGGTGAAGCAAAGCGGAACCAACGGGCCCTCTGGGCCCTATGACCCCGAACTTGCTGAGTCCACCCCAAGCACCCTTGTCTGTCTGTTCTATGAGAAGGGTTCCAGAGGCCCTAGCATGAGCCTACAAGGCAACACTGCGAAGAGCTATGATTGGAGTTGAGGGTGCTGAGCCTGGGGGACTTCTTCAGGGAGCCTATGCTCCCAGAGTCCAGCAGAAGCAAGGATGAAGGGTGCAGGCACTGACCAGCACTCCCAAGCTAGACAGACCTGTGCTTTGAATCTGGCTTTATCGACATGCCAACCTGGAGAGAACGAACCAACCCCTTGGGCCTCGTATGCCCTCATCCTGAAAGGGGACACAGTGAACCCCTGCAAAGAGGCTAGGGAAGGAATGGAATGCGACCCCAGAGTTGGCGGTGTCTGGCTTGCTTCCTGTCCTCTCCAGAACAAACAGCCCTTCTTGCACCCAGAGGCGAGGCCAGCCTATCAAACTTGTTGTCTAGACTGGGCCCAGGAAGTGTGATAGGAACCACCCCCTCACACCCCATATTTCCATGACTGAGCCAGCATGAGCACAAGAACCAGCTCCTGGGTCCTGAGGACCACACGCTATGGAGAGGGGTGAGCCCTCCTTCCCCTGTTAAAGGAGTGGAAACCAAGGCCCAAGAGGTTGCCCAAGATACACAGCCTGAGCATGAGCTGGGGTCCCATTGCTGTTGGCTGAGCCCCCAACCGTAGGGGGCCCTTCTATGGAGATCTTATTAGCTCACCAGCTCACCACACCTCCTCCACTCTCCCCAAATTCAAAACTCACTGCTGCCACCACAGGAGGGAGCGGAGGCTGGGCACTGTTAGTCACCCTTCCAGCTGTCAGTTTGCAAACACTCCTTCCTGGCCTGCAGCTGCTGCGCCACCTCCCTGCTGCCTTGATGATAATAATAAAAATAATCACAGGCCCCGTTTTCTGAGCACTTACTCAGTGTCAGGCCTTATCCTTGGCACTTCACAGCTCGTCCAATCCTAATGACGCTGAGAAACAGAGGGGCTATTATTACCAACCCCATTTCATAGATGAGGCCCCCAAGTGTGGCTCAGATTGCCTGAGGTCACAGATCCAGTGAGATTCACAGACTCCTGAGCCCCTCAGCCAGGACTCCCTGCCCTCCTGGTAGCCCCTGCCTCCCGCATCCCTTGTTCTATCCCCAGGAATGCTGTCTATCTGGGACTACCCTAGCCTGGGGCACACAGGGTGAAGAGCAGCCATGAGGGACAAGGACGTAGGAAGAGGACGGGACAAGGCAGTGGTAGTCAGGGGATGCTGCCTAGAGGGGCAGGCTGGTCAGCCACCACCTCTGAAGTCCAGAGCAGAGCCTTTTGGGACGGTTTCCTCACATACACACCAGCTAGGTAAGAAGCCAGCAGGGCCTACAGATGCAATCACAGCCAGCATTGCCATCCTCTTGGCACCTGGGTTACTGCATGCCTTCCCACACACCCTCCATCCTGTCAGTCATGGTGAGGTCACCAGGCCAGGAGGCTGAGCAGCTGCAGTGTCCTGGCTGGAGCTTGCCTTGTGGCCTCTCCAGGCATCGCAGCTTCAAGAGGCTGCTTCCTATAAGCCACGTTCCGACTAGCCAAGGAGTAGGCACAGAAGATGGTCCTTTGTGGGTCACTTGACCTTAGGGCCAAGTCACTCTAGGAAGGTAGTTCAGGACCACTGTCCTGGGAGTAAGGGACACTGAGTCCTGGCCCTGGCCCTATAACTGACTTGCTGTGTGACCTTTGGGAAGTCACTGGAATGTCCCACATTTTCTAGTTTCTAAGCACCTTGTCTGTCCCCTTTTCTCACTTCTATTCCCAGACACCTACACTCTGCCCACTTACTTGCCCTCTCCCATCATCCCAGGAATTTTTGTGCAGCCTTGAGGTACAGAGGGGGCTGCTACTGTTGTACAAACAAAAGAGCAAAATACAATAGGAGTTCTTTGTGGTGACAAGAAATGGACAGAGATTATACATTTGAAGCCAGACTGGGCTACAAAGTGAGACCTTGTCTTAAAACAACAAAACAATCTCTAATCCCAGCAGTCGGGAGGCAGAGGCAGGCAGGTCTCTGAGTTTGAGGCCAGCCTGGTCTACAGAGCAAGCTCCAGGAGAGTCAGGGACACACAGAGAAACCAAACCAAACCAAACAGACAGACAGAAGGACCCGAAGAAATAGCTCAGCTCTGAGCAAAATGCTAGCCGTGAAGACCCGTGTTTGGTCCCAAGCACCCACAGCAGTCTGAGTGTTGGCAGCATGAGTTTGCAATCCCCGTGATGCCAGGAATTTGTTAGCTCTCCCACCTAACCTACCGAGCGAGTCCCAGGGTGCAGTGAGAGACCCATCTCAAGAACACGGTGAGCAGTTCCTGAGGAATGACCTGATGCTGACTTCTGGCTTTCACATGCACATACTCTTATGTGCACATGAACACACACACACACAAAAGAAAACAAACTAAAGAACCTAACTCTCCGGAGTAAGAGACATGATGCTGGCAACTAACAAGTAGCAAAACGTGGATGCGCCCATCTCCAGAAAGATGGCGGTAACCGGGACGCACAGGACGCATGGGACGCCCGAGGCCTCAATCTCCCAGTGATGACATAAAAAAACCAAGGGAGGGTAAGGATACTTGCAGCTAAGACTGACAACCTGAGTTCCATGCCTGAAGGGAGAGAAACAACTCCACAAAGTTGTTCTTTGATCCCCATAGGACACATACAGAGACTGTGGCACGTTTCACACACCCCAAAACAAAAAAACAAAAGGAGCAATATAAATGTGGCAAAATGTTAAAGAATGGGTAAACATGAGCAAAGGACCTTCAAATATCCAATATATTTCCGCTTTTTGGTGATTTTGAAACAAAGCAAAAAAAAAAAAAAGGCAAATGCAGACACAGATGACCTACAGTGTACTACAAATTGTAGGTGGGGCTTTTGTTTTGTGACTGTTATTGTTGATTTTGGATTTTTTAGTTTGTGTTTTTTGAGACCGGGTCTTCTATGTAGTCCTGTCTATCCTAGAATCTGCTATGTAGACCAGGCAGGTCTTCAACTTACAGAGATCCTCCCGCCTCTGGCTGCTGAGTGCTGGAGTTAAAGGCATGTGCCACCATGCCAAAGTGTTTTTGAATTTTTGATACAGGTTCTTTCTTGCTATGTGGTCCAGATAGATTTTAAACCCCGAGGTCCTCTTGCCTCAGTCTCCAGGACAGGATTACAGGCATGCACCAGCACACTCAGGTGTAAATGTGTTTATCTTATATCCATGTGGGTGCACGTGGAAATCAGAGGGCGACTTGTGGAAATTAGTTCTCCCCTTTCCACCATGAGAGTCCTGGGCGGTCAAGCTCGGTGGAGGCGTCTTTACCAGCAGAACCGCTTCCCTGGCTCTCAAGGAGTGTTTTGCAGAAAACAAAAACACACTCCTAAGCTTAGGGATGCCTAGACAGTTTCCGAGAGACGCGGAGAAAGCTGGAGAGACGGCACAGCAGCTAAGAGCAACTGCAGCTCTTGCAGAGGACCTGGGCTCGGTTCTCAGCACCCACACAACAGCTCATAAATGTCTGTAATTCCAGTTCCAGGGGATCTGACACCTTCTGAACTCCATGGGCACTGGTCATGCTCGTGATACACACACATGCAAGGAAAACACTCACACACATAAAATAAATACATCTAGAGAGAGAGAGACAGACAACAGAGGTGGCCTCTGGGATGGAACTGAATTAAAGGAAAACTTGTTCCTCTAACTCACTATGTAGCCAAGGATAGCTTTAAATTTCTGAACCTGTCTACCCAGGGCTTCAGAAAGGCCAGGCAAACACTACCAACTGAGCGATAATAACAGTCCCTAGTTTTGTTTTAAAGCTATAAACATCTATATTACTTTGCCCCTAAAAATAAAATCGAAAATACACCATTTTTGAAAGCCACTTCCACCAGGAGGCCTTCTTTGGTCCTCCAGCTGTGCAAGCTGGTCCTGCCTCCAGGGGCTCTCATGTCACAGTGCTCCAGCGAAGGACCTCACTAG
Organism: Alexandromys fortis; assembly: GCF_014885135.2. Lineage (NCBI taxonomy): Eukaryota > Metazoa > Chordata > Mammalia > Rodentia > Cricetidae > Alexandromys > Alexandromys fortis. The sequence continues at coordinate 586,271 of NW_026067955.1, forward strand.
CAGCGGCCTATAGTTGAGGGTTGAAGGGGAGCTTTGTGTCGGTAGAAGAGAGGAGCTGGGCTCTGACTCATGTCTGCATCCCCAGCATGGGCTGGGCTGAGAGCTGCTAAGTAATGAGTACTCAATGAATGAACGAAAGAAAGGGAAAAGGCTGGCCGGCTACGGCACGCTAGGTTCTGCAACCAATAGGACTATATTTAACCCCAAAGGGTCAGCAGCTGTCTCCCACCCCCAGAAGGCTGGAGGACAGGGGCTTGGGATTGTGGTAGGGCCAACGCTTCTCTGACTTCCTGCCCTAAACCCTGCTCCCAGAAGCCCTTGTGCTGGGGTCCCAGGAACAGGCTGGGCATTGTGCCCAAGCGCTGAGGTCAGTGGCTGCAGCCTCAGGCAGGCCTTTCTTGGGAGCCCAGGCTGTCCGGGAGCGGGTAAGAAGTGGGGGAAAGTAGGAGCCCAGACACTCCCAGGCTGCCCTTTCCTTGCCCTAAAGCAGCTGCAGACCCCCAGAACCAGGCACGTGCAGAGGGTTAGGATAGGTCAAAAGATTCCAGCCCTACCCCCTCACCAAAACTCCACTGCTTAATGGGGCGTGGGAGCCTTCAGAAACTGTTTACACGCAGCTAAAAATACCCACTGAAAAGGGAAGTGTACCAGAGACCTGGGGGGACTGGCGCAACGGGCCACAGAGACTCTAGTCCTGCTACAGGACCCAGCTGAACTGTCTGCAGACACACACAGACACACACAGGTACACGGCAGGGGGGGCAGTGGTGGCAACACAGGAAGGTCCTCTGCCTTCTCACTCTGCTGGAGTCTCAGGGGCCTTCTTTTGCACTTCATGTCAGGTCTGGTGGTCAAGATGAGCAGGAGGAGGGAAGGCTGAGGAGCTTAGAGGTATAAGAACTCTCCTCTGTGCCGAGCCTATGCTAAGGATTCCAACAAAATACACTTCAAGCTCCTATCTTCCTCAATCGGCCAGGTGTGCCCATGCTTCAAAAAACAGAGGGTTGTGGGTATAACTTAGTGGTCAAGCATGTGCACAGCCATGTGCCCACCCGCAACCCCTTGGGTTCTACCCCCAGTGCCTTAAAAAGACTGAAGAGAGCCAGAGCAGTTAGCAGGAAGGACCGGGAAACAAGTACCTAGAGCAGGCCAGGTTATTGAGTCAATCAAGGCTGCCAAAGGAAGTTTCCCATAGGTCACAGGGCAGCCGGGGCAAAGGTGGAGTTGCAGTCTTGGGCACGCCCCCTGCAGTGGGCTGAGCACCTGAGGAGGGCAGCCAGCCAGCAGCTGAGCTGGTTTGGCAGCCACAGTCAGCCCCACCCCTGGCTCTGCAGAGGGCTCTCTGGCAGACAGCACTGTTACCCAGTTACACACTAGGCAGAGGGGCAGGAGGGCTCCCACTATCCCAGCAGTTCAGCCAGGCCCTCAGCACCCCCACTGCACAGAAGCCCCGGAGGTCTGAGAGCACACACCTTTGGGGCGCAGAGCTCTGGTCAAGAGGGGTGGGAAAGCTGCCTGGCTTGGGCTCTGGGGCCTGCTGCCCTGCCCCCACCCACAGTCTCCCTCAGCCTCCAGCACCTCTGACCTAAGAGGAGGGCCGAGTTTAATGGTTGAAAAATGTTAAAGAACCAAATTATAGCATGCACTGGGGCTCAGCGAGACCGGAAATCCTGTCTGGCAGTTTAGGAGCAGTAGGGGTGAGTTAAGGGGAGGTTAACGGGGAGCCTCCTCCCCAGGGTACACTGTGGCTAGAGGCTGCCACTGCTGGCCCAGAAAGGTTTCTAATTACCACTCAGAAGCCTAATTACTTACAGGCACTGGGCCTCTGGGCCTCCAGGTCTCCCCAGGGTCCTACCCGAGGCCTCTGCCCCCCACCCATTAGAACAGACTCTAGGTCTTTGCATCTTCTTTTGCCTGTATTTACATACAGCCTCTTCGCTAACCTCCAACAACCCTTTAAAGTCATGCAGCGGCTTTGTTCCACACCACCAACTTCTCCTAGCCATGTTACAGGAGGGGAGACTGAGGCCAGGCAACTAAGATAAAGATCTACAAATCTGGGTGACTGATTTCTCATCTCCAGTGCTTTTGGCAGAGACAGGTAAATCTGAAGCCAGCTCGGTCTACAAAGTGAGACCCTGCCTCAGAAAAGCCAACAAAAGCAACCAAGGGACCACCAGAGCAAGCATGGGCAGAACACCCAGCCCAGAGGCTAAGCTACTGAGACAGCACCAGGGACAGACCTAGGGGAAGGGGCTATCAACCCCCCACCCAGCAGACTGATGGAAAACAAAAGCATGTGGCTGACAGCCTGCTGCTCCAAATGGGTTCGAGGCTTTGCATCAGCTACTTAATCCTCCTCTCCCCTCTACCTGTCACAAGCCCTGGTAGATCCCTGCTAGACAGGGGAAGAAACAAGCCTGCCAATGGTCACCACCTAGGCGGCCACCAGCTTCCAAGTGCTGGAACAGGGACTTAAACTTAGTTACATTGGAACCTGGCTTAGCGGCCCTCCTCCCAACTTTTCCTTGGCAGATCATATGACATCCTGAAAAGGACAGAACAGGAATGCTAGGGACAACGACTGACATCATGTCCCTCTTGCTCCAGCAAGCAGAGGCACACCTGCACTCACTCCGGGCTGTCTGCACACCCCGCCTTTGCACAGACGGATCAGGACATCATACAGTCTCACAGCAACCCAGAGTAGACAGCAGTCCCTGAGAGGGCAGGACCACTGAACAAGGACTGCTGGCTCTGTCTCCTCCTCAAATGCTTTCACAAGCCGTATTCTCCTTCCAGGAAGGCCTCCAAGCTGCTCCAGCCCATGCAGATCCCGGCAGCCTTGCAGGTCAGAGAACCACAGGCTTATCCTGCCAGGCTTCCCTGAGCCCAGCCTCTTCTCTGGCCAGTAATGGAGCTCACCATCCGTCCTTTTTCCCGGTAGTGTGCACATTAAAGGCTGCAACGCCTGAGGCTGGGTGAGGACCAGGTGCCAGGCTGGGCTGGGTTGAAAAGCAGCAGCCAGGATGTACGGGTCGGATGACACCCAGGTTTCACCCGCCCACAAGTCTTCCAACCGTGCAGAGCCCAGGGCAGCCAGGGGAGCGCCCAGCAGCTCTCTTCTGCTCACAGCAGGCCACGGAAGAGAGGCGGAGGGAAGCTGCGGTTGGAGGGTGTGCACTAGTGTGCTAGAAGAAGCTGCCCTTCTCACAGAACCAGGAAGAGAAAGCAAGCAAAAACAGGGTGGGCGGGGCTGCGTGGGGCCCTCCAGTCCTGGGGCCTACACTCAGGGGAGCTCCCTGCTAGTCCAGGGCAAGTCACTTCACTCAGTAAGCCTCAGTTTCCTCAGGGGCAAAATGGGATTCTCTTCTCTCATCCTGCACACCATCTGTTCAGTTTACAACCAGTGGGTGCGGCAGGCTGCATCGCGCCCAATAAGAGAGCATCCCCCAATTCCTGGAGCACTCCTGACTCTGGGGATTAGGGCTCAACCACCCAACGGCAGCAGTCTCTCCCTCTCACATCTTCCCTCAGCCATGCAGGGAGCACACAGGCTCTTCCTTCTTCAGCTCTTTATTTTTAGGCCCGAATTTGACTTTAATCATTACTTAGCGGATTCTATTTCCAGCCCTTGGATGAAGGGACCAGGAAGGGAGGAGGGAAGCAGTGCTCCCTGCTGGGTTTAGGGAGCAGCCTGCTCCTCCACCCATCCTGTCCCTAACCAAGGGTGGGAGAAACTGAGAAACACCCACCAAGGGCTCACCCCAGCCAGGCCAGCATCTTGGGCAAGTTCCAACCCTGTGACCTCATCCTACTGAAGTTATGGACAGGAGGGCAGTAGTAATGCCCATTTTCATGCCACCAGTATCACAGAGAGAGAGAGAGAGAGAAAGAGAGAGGAAGTCTGGCAGCCAGGGTCCCAAGCTACAAGCCTGAGAACTTCTGTATTTAAAGGGCCACACTACAGTCACTTAGGGCTAGCTACAGTTTCTTGGGCCCGGGGTGTGCCAAGCAGAGACTGATTTCTTCCCACTGCCCACAGTATGGTCTGGAGGGCAATTCCAGTTACTCCAGTCACAATAAAGAATAGCAACGCATATCAGAGATGCACCTTCAGTTTAGACCTGGGGAACACTTGGAAAGGAGGACACTAGCACATAAGCCTAGTTTCTAACTCTCAGGGACAAGACTCTAACCTTCCCCTTCCCTGGCCACCGAAGAAAACTGGGAACCCTCATTTTCCACTGAAACATGCAGCCCAGAACAGTCATGCAGAATCTGGAAGGCAAGGGGACTCTTCAGGCTGGGTTCGGCATGTGCACACCTGTAATCTCAGTGCTCTGAGGACTGTAGCAGAGGGGTCTCAAGTTCAAGGCTACTTAAGCACCACCACTGAGTGCTGGGAAGCAGTAGTGGTAGGCGGCTACTCTCAACTCCAAGTCTATGAAGGGGAATGGGTGGGGTCAGGCCTTGGACAGCAACTGGCAGTCTGTGGTTCCAAGGCCAGCCCCTGCCCTGAGGCAGTCTATCACATGGTGATTGGAGGGGGGGGGACACAGCATAGACACAACAGCCAATAACACAGGCACAGAGGCTTTCAGAGGGGTGGGACACTTTACTGATGATAGTTGAGGGGACAGCCATTCTGGGGCCCATGGCTCAGGGATCTTTCTTCCACGCTAAGGCAGCCACACTAACCACCGTCCCAGGCATTTTCTGGTTTCTTGGTAGGTTAGATAGTTCAGTGTCCTCTGAGGTAGAAGGGTCTCTGTACCTGTTAGCTCTGCTCAGGGGGCAACGGGATGGCTGGGCTTGGAATCCACATGCTTGGCTGCTAAGCTGTCTGCGCTCTACGAGCTGCTTGCGGGGTGTGTAGTAACAGCCCACAACAGTGACAGATGGAAGCACCGTACACTCGGGGAGAGGGTTCGGGTGACGATGCTGTAGCAGAGCTCCTGAAAATACCCTGAAGCTTTTTAGAGGCAGTTACCATGACAGGTAGCTCGGGAAATGTCCAGGGACACAGTAGTAAATGGGGAAGGAGTTGTGGCAGATGCTTGAATGGGACAGCAACAAAGGAAGAAAATCAGGAACATGGGGCTAACACGCTATGTAATCTTACATTGCCTTCTAAAATTTCTGGGGCTTGTTTGCTTTCTTTCACAGTCCGGAACCTAAGCTGGCCTTGACCTTGGGTTCCTCCTGCCTCAGCCTCCCCAGTACTGGGATTACAGGTGTATGCCACCACATAGGGCCCTCAGTACTTGCAAAATATTAAAATTAATGCAGGTATAGTTTTTAAGTGAGTTCAGACTGGCTTTCCTAGGTACTGTCAGCCCCTTCAGCTCTGGTCCAGGTACTTAGGACATTTAGCTATGGAGAAGCTATTCCCATCTGGGACACTCTCAGGCATGAGAGGATCTCTCTACCCTCTTTCCCAGACTTAACATCTCTGTTCTTTGAGGGCTATATGTCAAAACTTTAGAATCCTTCAAAAGATGAACCCCAGAAATGGATGTGGGTGGTCCTACCAACTTGGAGGGGACCCAGGAGGATTACCGGGGAGGTTGGGTCATACTATGGCTTCCATGCCCACTCACTTGTACTGGCATGGAGGAAGCTGGAATCTGCCCCTTCACCAACACCTGCTGTGGGCCACTCCGGGTGGAGTGGCCTCTGTGGGGACAGCATCTGCTTTCCTTGTTCCCATCCCAACACATAGAGAGTGGCTGCTTCTGATGGGGGCATTAGTTCACCGAATGAAACTAGCAGCTGTGAATGTGTGCTAGCCTAAGCTAAACTGCTTTCTAAAAGGCCTCTGGACCCTGGCCACACCCTTACAGCTAAGTAAGAAGCACCCAGCCATGTCAGGCCCAGCCACAACCCCTGAGGCTGGACAGGAAGTTCGGGTTGGGCATGAGACTATGTGAGTATAGCCTCACAGGCGGGGAGTATTTCACCTTCCCCCGCCCCCCAGTGCATCTTAGGGCACCAGGAAAAACCTTAAACCAGGGCAAGGGCCTGAGCAGGACAAAACTGCCTGTGGTTTCCAAGAGGGCCTAGGCATAGTTCAGCATCCTGAAGGGATCTGGAAGATCCTGCTGCACCATCAACCTAACTCTTGCTGCCTCTGGCCTGATCCTGTTGTGGCCATACCCACGACGCCCAGGGGACGGGGAGGCAGAAGGAACAAGTCCCATAGTGTCTGCACTCCTACCTACTTTCATGCCAAGGCTGTCTCCCACTTTGCCCATGCTGACCCCACTGACTGAGCCAGCTGGGAAATATGGGGAAGGCGGGGTCAGGACCAGGCTCTGTACACTCCACTCCACCATGTCCCCACACCAGTAGGAAGGACCCAGTCCCAGGCACCAGGGAGAAGTCTCACAAGCAATACCCATGATGTCTTAGCTCACAAGGAGGTAGCATTAGGGCCGGAAGCCCTTTCCCTCTTCTCTAGCCCTCTGCAGGGGAACACGTGCTCACCCCACAAGGTCCCTCCTCGGTCAGGCTAGGGACTGCTTGTGTCCCCTGGTAAGTCCACAACGAGCCTGGTTGCCCTCCACCCACAGCAATCCATCCCTGCAGAACAGGGATGAAGATAGCTAGTCTTCCTCCATCAGAGGCCTGGAATATGACCTGCCCCTTGGGCCTCGGTTCCCTAGTGTACAAAAAGAAAAAAATGCGCCTACTTAAGCTCCAAAGCTCCAGCGACTCGACACACCCCTTCCAAACAACAGGCCTGGGTCCTGAGGAGCTGGGAAATGGGCTGACCGGGGTGCTAAAGGTGGGGGCATAGTATTAATGTCCAGTGTCACCTCCATTCAGACTGGAAGCTCTGCCCAGTTTCTCCACCCAAGGGTCAGAGGTCCCTTGCTTTAAGCCTGGTCCTCTGGCAGGCCAAGGGTGACAGACTCAGCTCAAGGACCCAGACTTCTAGCAGGGCTCAAGGGAGGTGGCATGGCCCTGGGCCGCTTGGAGCCAGCAAGACCTCAGAACCAAGCAAGTCAGTATGTTCAGGGCAGCCCTGAACAGGAAGGGCCAAACTCCCTATAGTCCAGCCCATTTTCCCAACCCATACCGATTCTCTTCCTCGGGGTCCGGCCACTTCCCACTCTGTTCCACACGGGGTGGAGGGGTAGGACTCGGCTAACCTAAGTCTCTTGTGGTACAGGGTAGTACCTCCCTCGTGGCTCCCTCCCAGTAATGTTCTGACAGTGATTCCCGGGAGAATTCGAACCCGGTTAGGAGGTGGGGGGGCGATGGGTGTGGACGCGGCAGTGGTGGCCATAGAGGCGGGACAAGCGACCTCCTCCCTTCCAGGGGACACTCGGACAACCACCTCCTCGGGGGCTGCCCAGCACTCACCTCTCTCGGGGCACTGCGGTCCAGGCCACCTCACCGCGGGCGGCATCAGCGGCCTGCAGGACAGTCCATGAGGCCAAGGGGGAGGGGAGGGGCGCAGGGGTCCCCAGGGGGTGCGGTACAAAGAGGTGTATGGATGCGAAAATAGGGGGAGGAAGGACGGCCAGACAGGCGGGGGGACGGCCGCGCAGCCCGGGTCGGGGAGGGAAGAAAGGCGGGGGAAGGGGGCGGGAGGGAGTCCGGGGGGGGAGGAAACAATGTAGCCGGCGCGGCCCCGGCAGAGTTCCGCTTCCGAACGTGGCCACCGAGGTTCGATTTGGGGACGTCGCGCCGGCCGCCGGGGGCCGCCCCAGGCGTTCGATCGCGGCCCGCGGGGGTTGCCCGCGCCCCACACCCCGGAGGCTGGGCGGCCGGACGCTGGCGGGGCGGGAGGGACGGCTGGCCCGGGGACGGCCCCGACGGCGGCGCGGCCCGGGTTGGCTCTGCTCGGACCCCACCCCGGTGGGACCTTCCGGGGCCGGGTGCGGGGTGGTGCGGGAGCGCAAGGAAGGCGGCAGGCTCGGCGGCGGCGGCCAACCTCAGCTCGCCCGGGCTCCGATGGGAGGAAGCTCGCAGGCCTGAAGAGAGGAAGCGCGGCCCGGATCCTCCGCCCGCTGCGGCGCGCCTGCGCGAGGGGGCCTGCCCGGCGCGTAGCGGGGCGTGGGTCGGCGCCCTCTGCTGGATCTTGGAGGGAATGCAGGGGGGTGTGTCCGCGCTCACGCCCTGCCCCCACTAGCTGGCCTTGGCGAAGGCTTCCGAAGGTCCTTCCAGAGAGCCACCAGCTCACTAGAGCCAACCTCCCAACCTTCTCTAGACGAATCTCCCCTGCTAAGGTGGAGGCTAGGGCTAGACTCCTCCATGGCAGAAGCATGCATGTATTTATCCCTTCACAAACATATCCTAGGGGCTGAAATTACCAGGGCCCCTGCTCTGGAGTCCACTTCTAAAGACCTCTGTTTCTGTCAAATTCTCAGTCGGGATTGGGGCAAATAGATTCTCGCAAAGAACACACTGATAAAACGAAAATGTAGTGTACGAGGTCCACAGGAAACAGGAAAGAAGGTTGCACGGGTTGACTTCATAGAGCTGGGGGAGCAGCATGCACAAAGACAGGGAGCAGTGAGAGCTCCCGGTGGCTTCTGGGGGACTATAAATAGTTCCGGCAGGCTGCGGGTTACACCGGGGGTAGGGGACAGCGGTGGGAGATGGGTTCCTGCAAGCTACAGGGCAAAAGACCCAAAGAGACTCTCATAGGACTTTCTTGAACTTTATTTTTGGCTTGGAATCAGTAAAGAAGTTGTCAATGGCTGTGCCACATTGGATAAGTTACCTAACCTCTGTCTGCCTTGTTGCATTGTTGTTTGAAAAGATGAGCAAAAATAATACCACCAACTTTGTAAGGTTTTGTGGAGAGGAAATGAGTTAATAGCTTTAAAATGCTTGGTGCGCAGCGGCACGTGGTGAGTCCTCAATTAAACCTGGACTGTTATTATACACCATTGTTAATGAGGATTCAGGATCCTCCCTGAGCAATTTGCTCTTAGCTACAAGAGCAAGCAGTGCTCAGGCATGAGAGGGGCACAGGACAGAAGTAGGTCGACAAGATAGAAACCAGAAGCCCCACTGGGAGTTCTAGGTGTTGGCATTGTCTGAGGACCAGTACTGAAAGAAGCGGCCATTTGGGGGGTGGGTCGATTCTTCAGGGGGAAAGAAGTGAGGCCAGTGGCACAGAGTTGGAAAGTTACACAAAGTAAAAACTAAGGGGCAGCCAGGGTGGTGGTCCGAATGCCTTTAATCCCAGCATCCAGGGCTACATAGAGAAACCCTGTCTCACAAAAAAAAAAAAAACAAACAACAACAAAAGAGGACCGTAAAGAGTCCTGTAAAAGACAGAGTTGCAGACTGCACACAGCTTCAGGTGAAAGGAGCAGGAGCTGGGTATGCTCAACCCCCACCTCCCCTCCCAGAGACTACAGATTAGCCAGCCCTCTGACCCAGCATGCCCAGTACCAGTTTGCTTGCAAGGAACCAATTCTCTAGGGATACACACAGAGGAGGCATCTAGCAGATCTCAGAGCTAGATGTGACACAGTGGGAAAAAAGCCCAACCCAGGGATTTGGGGATCAAATCTCGGTTAGATCTCAATTTAAGAGCTGTGTGGCTGTGTGGCTTTGAACTAGTTACCTAAGGTCTCTGAGCTGTTTCCTCTTCTGTAGGATCAGGCTGAGAGCATACTTCTTTCATGAGAGATGGTGCAGATTCAGCAAGATAACAGGCCTGGAGGGGATGGTGCATGCATGCGTGTGTGTGTGTGTGTGTGTGTGTATGCACGCACGTGCTTATGTGTGTTTGTGTATGTGTGTATGTATTCACGTGCGTGCCTGTGTGTGTTTGTGTATGCACACACGTACATGTGTGTCTTTGTGTGTGTGTGTGTGAGTGTGTGCACGCATGGCTTTGCTTTCTTTCCTTTGAGGTTAAGATGGAATGATAATATGGCCCCAATTCGGGGGTGGGGGTGCTGCTCAGCCTGAAGGGAAGAGCTTTAGCAGCTTGCAAAGTCTTCTGGAAGGGAGGGATTGAGAGACTGATATCTTCTCTGTCTGAATTAGTTGGTAAAAGGGGGGCTAGGTGGTGGGGAGGCTGTGGGAACTTGGGGGAAAACCCTGAATTAATATCTAAATCTTACCACCAATATATCTTCCTTTACCCATAAACCCTCTCAACTGTCTCCCTAAGTGAGCTGGGACCCAGAATGTGAACTTTGGAATCAAATAAACCTGTATTTGAATCCTGGCTCCACCTCTTCTCAGTAAAGTGAAGAGGGAAAAAAATTTAACCTTCCTGAATTCCAGGCTTTGGGAATTAAAGCCTGAATTGGATACTGCAAGAAAGAGCTAAGATCCAGTTCATCGTTCATGCTCTCGCTCCCTCTCAACAGACACGGAACAGCTGCTAGCCGTGATCTTCATGCTGGATTGGGGGGGGGGGGGGAAGAACACCATGGTTCTTGTCCAAAACAGAAAAAGAAGAAAGAAAAAACCTAGTTTGATCAGCCACAGTGTTTGGAGGCCATGCGCACCCAATGGACAGAACCAAAAGCGGTGAAGAGGAGGATGAAACTGGAAAGAGGAGCAGCGGTGCAGTGAGATGCTCAGCAGGAAAAGATCCCTTGTTCCCAAAACACGGGACTTTGATTCCTGGATTCCATGACAGGAGAGAACAGACTCCGCCGACCTCCACAGGCACACTGTGGTATGGGTGAACCCCTACACCACGTGAGTGTGTGTGTGTGTGTGTGTGTGTGTGTGTGTTTAAAAAGGCCAGTAAAGGGGGATGAGCATCATCAATTAATTAAGGTTCAGGATGTAGCTCAGTTGGCAGAGTGCTTGCCGAGCATGAGTTCCATCCCCAGACAGCATGAAGTGGACGTGGTGACCCATATCTGGAATCCCTAAAATGGGATATCCAGGTGGGAGGATAAGAAATTCAAGGTCATGCATGACCTCAGAGGAAGTTCATGGCCAGCTTGGGCTCCATGAGACACTACCTCAAAACAAAACAAAAACCATAACAAACCCACAAAGCTCGGCCAAGAGTGTACAGGGTCCACATGGTGAAGAGGGCCATAGGTCCTGGCAGAGCTGACAGGTGGAGGGGAGTAGACAGGCATGTCTAGGGTCAGCTGTCCACGAGGAGAGTTTAGGAAGAGCCTCATGGAGCCTCATGACTCCGGTGTAGCCCAGCTCCTGGGAGATGGTGAACTCAGGGGTTGGGGGCTGCCAGGAAACACTCAGGTGCACAACTTTGGTTAAACTGAGTCTGAGTGCCTGTAATATACAGTTATATCAAGTCAGCATTTAAGATTTGTGTGCCCAGACTGGACCACTTGTTCTTCGGTGATGAGGCTAGCTCCAGGAGAGAGGAGGAAAAAAAAAAAAAAAAAGGCAGAGGAAGGGAAGGGTGATGGAGCCAAAGACTTCTGGCAGCTTTTGGGGGAAGGGACCAGATGGCCCAGCTGCACGCAGAGCTGGTTGGGAGGGGGTTGGGGAGTCCAGAGCTGATAGCACTTTTACTGGAGTGTGTTCCCATGGTCCCCTCCCCCAGCTTTTATGCCAAGAGATGATAGTTTAGAGAAGCTGCTGTGAAGTAGCTTGAAACTCAGCCACCCTGGGCGTCCCCCAGGGCAGAAAACAGGAAGCCAAGATTAAAGACTGATTTCCAGCAAAGTCTCCTACTTCCTGCAGGGCAGGTGCCCCTTGCAGAGTGCACAGGGGCTGGACTCTAAGCAGAGTGCAGAGCAGAGGGCCTGGGCTGACTTCCCTAGAGGTGGCACCTGCCTAGGTTGTGGCTGCCTCTCCAGCTTTGTTCCACGGCCTTGACCTCTTCATCTCTCTCACACACAGCCTAATGAGAATGGAGATAGGACACAGTAGCTGGAGCTCCTGGAAGGTAGGGGACCGAGAAGGAAGAACATGGGCTCCAGGGTCACTCAGGCCCAGCTGCGGGGTTCCACTAAGTTAGAAAAGATGGATGAAAGGAAAGAAACAGAGGAGCAAAGATGGACAGCAAGATGGTCACAAAGACCAGGCCCCAAGTATGTAGGAAAGGACAGAAACCAGGAGAAAGCAAGTGGCCACAGTGGCTTCTGTTGTCATGTCAATGCCTGGGTTGGCTTGGCTGATGTTCACAGATGCCAAAGGAGCCAGGACTCAGAGGGCTACGGTGGGGGCTTCTGCCCTCCAGGTGACCTTCCCCCACTGTGCCTCAGAATACCCCAGCTCCTACTTCCCAATACTGCCAGTGGGAGGAAGGGCCCGTGCCTGAATGCAGAGTTGTCACACTGTTCACCTCCCTCTTGAGACTGGAAGTTCATCTTGAGTATCAAATGACTTAGGAGATCCATGTTCTGGGGATGGCCTTGCTTTTGACTTTCAATTAGTCTTTCTACTCTGGGCCTCAGTTTCCCCACCTGCATATCTAAGCATTAGATTTGGTGATCTGTCGGCATTCACAAGTGGAGGGTTCTGCAGATGGGCATGTTACCTCCAGCTCCAGTCCCCTGGAGACCTAGGGACCTCTTTTTTTATTTAGTCCACATCACTGTCTGCCAGGCACCTTATCACTGATGATGGCATTTGTTTATGTACTTAATTTACTTTTGAGACAGAATCTTACAGATCCCAAACTGGCCTTGAACTCCCTCTTTATTACTGGGGATGGCCTTGAACTTCTGATCCTCCTACCCTACCACCCAAGGGTCTAGATTACAGGAATAGGTCGCTATACCCAGTTTGTGTTGTCTGGGGATCAAACCCAGGGCTTCTTGCATGCTAGGCAAGTTCTCTGCTGACGGAGCCATCCCCCAGCCCAGCAGTTAGTTCTGTTTTTACACTGAATCTCCTGATACAGTGTTATTACTAGCCCTGTTTTGCAGAAAAGGAAACCAAAGAGAGATTAACTCGGTTGGTCAACAGATCTCTGATAGGGAGGAAGGACAGGGGTGATGTCTTGAAACTGTTTTAGCAGCTTCCTAGTTAGAGGAGGCTGACTTTCCCCTGCCCAGCTATGTGACCTTTCAGTTGAAGTTCCTGCAGTAAAGGGGATGGAACCCAGGCTCTTTTGCATGTTTGTCATGTGATCCACTTCTGAGCCATACTCCTAGGCCAACGCTGAGGCTTCAAAAAATTATTACTTTTTTTTTTTTTTTGGCGGGGGGTGGGAGGCATTTGAGTGAATAACTTTTGAGAGTTGGTTCTCTGACAGACTTCAAGCAATAAGACTTGGCAGCAAGCACCTTTGCCCTCTGAGCCCTCTCAGGGACCCAACCCCGAACCTTTCTCATCCTCAGGAGCCTATTTCAAGGAGAGCAGCAGCCGCTGAGGGGACTTGGGCTGAGCGCTTAGCTCAAAGCTCTGGCACTCATTGGCAGTTACATGGTTTCCCCCCCTTCCCTCGTTTCTGGAACAGCTTTGTAGTTAGCTCTAGCCTGCAGTCCTCTCGGGGATCTGATGGCCTCTTGCATGGTGGGGCCGGAGCTTTTGTTGTTGAACCCACAGTGCCACAAAAGCTGAGGAACTGAAAAACCTCATTCATTCATCTACTCTCCAAATACTCAGTTACTCCACTCCCCAAGACACTGAATGGCTGCTACTAGGCGGGGCAAGCGCACCCCTGTTTCTCACTCCCAAAGCCACTTGCAGGTCGGTACTCACCCCTTCATGCTGTCCCGAGGCCCCGGCTGCAGGATGTGGCTGCAGGATGTTCTTTTTATGAAGGACTCACCCTACCCAGAAATCCCCAGGCTCCGCCAGCTGTTTGGAAGCCTCTTAGCTACTGCTCTAGCTTGCTCAGGGGACTTCTTGGGTCGATGGGGGTGGGGGGAGGTAAGCAGAGGCCCTGGGGTGCTTGGCTGAAGGAAGGCTGGCTATCTAACAGGGTGGGGTAGGCAGGGTGCCTGATGGGGAGGAGCAGGGGCTTGCTTCAAGCCCAGCTTTTGCAAATCACATGCAAAGCTAAGGAGGTATACCTGCTAGACCCGGTGTGACAACGCGTGACAAAACCATCTGTCCTTGTCTGGTCAAGGATGGGGTGGAGCTGTCAGAAGGGAAACTCCACAAAAGCTGGGCTGTGGATGCTTCCTGAGAGAGGGAGTTGAGGCCTAGAGGGACCTGTCTGTCACTCCTGCCACAGGTTACTTAGGGACCCCCAATCAGTCCAGGGAGGAGTTCCATGTCTGCCTTCTGTTTGTCAGTCTTCTTGAACCCTAACTAACCTCATGCCTTCTGGAAGCTTCCTCCTGTGTGCAGATAACCTGAGACTTTCCACCCTGATCCCTGGGGCCATGTTTGGCTCCCTGGGCCTGAGCTCTCAGCTGTTAGCAGCTAGTCATCTGTTGTTATTCATATCTAGCTGGGCTCCACCGGAGGACCAGTGAGTACTGAGGGGCGCCCTCAAAGAGAAGGCAAACTTGCCTGTCAGGAGAAGGGACTGCCCAGGGCTGCAGGGTCAGGGCTTTCCCCTGTGCCTGAGTGAAGGACTGAAGGACTGGATATCTGAATGACTGAGCACAGATTGGGAGGAGCTGGTGGCTCCCCATGTTGTTGCTTTACGGCAGCCAGTATGAGGACACGGAAAGAAGGGAAACTGAGCCACAGGCCCAAAGGTTTTGGAGATTATTCCTCTTGGCAGCTGAAGTTGAGAGGCCAGGGGCCACATCCTGTTCAAACCACACTGGAGGCCTCATCTTCGGTGCCTGTCACCTCCGCAGCGTGGTGGTTCTGTCTGCGGCTGCTTTTATGAGCAGTGGGTTTATGTAGTCTCTGCTGATGTTAGCAGAAGTAACTTTCTGTTGTCACTTAGATCCTGGCCGCTATCCCCTAGGCAACTCACCCCCATGGGGTGAGGCTGCAGGAGACATGGTGATATCTTTTGTGACAAGTGACAGGTTCTCTTCCACTTCCTGTTCGTGGTATTGGGAATGGAGCCTGGGCCCTCACACATAACAAGCTAGTGCTCTGCCATTTAGCTACATCTCCAGTCTTCTTTGAACTTTTATTTTATTATTTTCTTGTATGTATTCTGCATGCATGTCTTTGCACCACCTGCATGACTAGCGCCCTTGGAGGCCAGAAGAGGACATCAGATCCCCTGGGATTGGAGTTACGGATGGTTGTGAGCTGCCATGTGGGTGCAGGGAATTGAACCCAGGTCCTCTAGAAGAGTGGCCAGTGTTCTTAACCACTGAGCCATCTCTCTAGACCCTGAACTTTCATCTTGAAAGTATCTCACTAACTTTCCCAGACAAGCTTTGAACTCATTCTGTAACCCAGGCAGGCCTTGGACTTTGAATTCTTCTGTTTCAGACTCCTGAGTGACTGGGTCCTGATCCACACCAGGCTTCCCTTAGATTTGTTGTTGTATTGAGACAAGTTTCTCTGTGTAGCCCTGGCAGTCCTGGAACTTTTTTTTTAAATATTTATTTTATTTATTTATTATGTATACAATATTCTGTGTGTATGCCTGCAGGCCGGAAGAGGGCACCAGACCTCTTTACAGATGGTTGCCAGCCACCATGTGGTTGCTGGGAATTGAACTCAGGACCTTTGGAAGAGCAGGCAATGCTCTTAACCACTGAGCCATCTCTCCAGCCCAGTCCTGGAACTTTCTATGTGGATCAGGCTGGTCTTGAGCACAGAGATCTGCCTGCCTCTGCTTCCCAAGTGCTGGCATCAAAGAGGCATGTGCCAGCTCACCCATCTCCTTCATAGATCGCTTTTTTTAAAAAACACACCTGCCTGTAATCCAGCACGTGGGAGGCAGAAGTGGGAGGAGCAGGATTCAAAGTCTTTCTCAGCTCTGTATAGTGAGTATGAGGCCAGCCTGGACTGAAAGAGACTATCATAAACAGCAAACGGACTAAACTAAAAGCAAAACAACCCCACAAAAATCCAACAACTAATAAAAATGATTATATCAACAGAGTTAATGATAATATTACTGGCGTTTTGAGATATTCTCACTCTGTAGCCCCAGACAGCATAGACGTTTGCCCCGGCTAGCCGACTGGCAGTCCTCCCAAGCGATGGGGTTACTTTTCAGGGGAAATGCCAGAGCCACAGCTGTGGCAGATAAACACCAATGTCTACTTCTTGCGAGTTGCCGTTACTTTCCTCCTGACTTTTGTTAGACTTGGGTTTGGTCTCTGAGGGCACAAATCCCTACACTCGTCATATATGAGAGGCAACAGCGCCCTCTGGTTTCCAAAGCCCAGACCCACAAAGGGAAAGGACAGGAGGCGAGGCCCCGAGGAAAGTCAAAGTCACGTGACTCTACACCAGGGCGCTACCCCAAGTGTCGGGCTAGTCTGACTCCGCACACCTGTTCAGGAAAGTTATGCTCTTAGGAGCCTGGAGAGACGCTGTCGCAGAGTCGAGAGCATCAGGGCCTGTACTGGCCGGAGCAAACCTAGATGGATGAGGGCAGAGTGCAGCTGGAGCAGGAAGGAGATAAGGCCATTTCCAGAGAGTTCGGCTGCACTAATCAAACGTCCACCGAATGGAGGAGGGAACACACATTTCCATAAGCCACGCCCAATACCTCTGCCTGGCTGTAGGAGGGCATTTTTAGCGGGGTGTTTTGGAGCGGGACTGCCAGGTGAGCTCCTGGGTAGCAGGAGACCCTGAATTCCCTTCCTTGTCCTGCTCCCTGACCCTAAGGCAACCGCTATAATGGCCCCTGGCAGCCGCGTTCCTGATAAACCCAGATTTTTCTGAATGAGGACGGTGAAGAGGGCATTTTAGATGTGCTATCTCTCATTTGATTAGCGTTCTTCAAGTAAGAGGGTAGCATCTAGGAGGGAATAGGAGGAGGGGGGAGCGGGAACTTGGGTTGGGTATATAGTAAATAATATTTTAAGATTAAAAAAAATTAAAAAAAAAGAAGGTAGCACCTAGATCGTTTTTGTGTGATGAGGCTGATGTACAGAATTGTTCAAACCCTGACCTCTTTCTCCTGCCCCGGGAAGTCCGTCTGATAGGAGCTGCAGAAGCCAGAGCCCCCACGTGCTGGATTCGCTTGGTAGAGAAGCACTGTGAGCTGGAGGAGAGGGCCACCCCGCCTCCACTCATCATAAGGTAGCCATCGGTGCCGGCAGCCTGCTGGAAAGTGGTCCCGGGCCAACAGGTGGGAAACAGCAAAGGCGTACGGAGAGTGGGTTAAAAGGAGGCAGGCTTTGTAATCTGCTCTGAGCATGCTTTGTAAGGTCCGGCTTGACACAGGCGATTTGAGAGGCAGCTCGGGGCATTGGTGCCAGACTGGGGTGTCTCTCACCGTCAGGGAATTCTCCAGGAGCAGCTCTGTGGGCATTAAAACAAACAAGCAAACAGACAGGCAGGCAAAAAAAAAACCACAGGACTGGAGAGATGACTCACTGGTTAAGAGCAATCGGCTGAGGACCCCGGTTCAGTACCTACCTCTCTCATCAGGAGACTTGCAAGTATCTGTAGCTCCAGTTCCTGGGGTTCCTACACTCCTGGCTTCCACGGTGGACACTGCACTTGGGTGTGTGCATTCCTACCAGTAGAAACACTCACATACTCACGGTTAAAAATAATAAAAGTAAATCTTGGAAAAAAAATGTAAAAACCTACCTCTTACCTCAAGGGGGATAAGAGATCGTGTCTTCTGGCTTGGGAACACAGACTTAGGAAGTTTTTACTATGGTAACAGAACTAGGTAAGTCATGGGCAAATGCATTTTTCATACAGTGGGGAGACACATAACGTGGACGGTTACAGCGAATTGAGACCTCTCTGCTGTAGGCCTCAGAAGCTGTCTGAGTCGGGTCGGGGAAAGGTGGGGGATCTGTTCATACGTTCCCAAAGGACCCACCTCGTCGTGATGTTAGATCACACGTGGAGGTGGGCAGCAAATGGCTGTTCAAAGGGAAGGCTCAAGATGGCCAAGATAAAGTGTAGCTGTGACTTGGGCCTGCAACATTCCAACCAAATGGTGAAACTCGTATCAGTTCAGCTTTTGTAGGTGCAGCTTCTCTCCGAGGGCTCTGTTCACACTGTCAACTCTGGAGATGACCAGGAAGCCGTCATAGCCCACGACTTAGCACTCCGCACCTCTGTATCCACCTTCTCAGTGAGCAGAAGCGACGCACGCACGCAAGGGTTCAGTGGGAGCAAACAGCAGGAGAGCCAACCTGGGGCAGGCGCCTGCACAAGGGATTTGCCTCTAGATGCGGCTGGACTCTAATTTGGAATTTAGTTCCCCTGAATACACTCTCTCTGAAAGGAATGTGAGTGTGTGACGTGGGATTCCCCTCTGTATGCTTTGAATATGTTTTATTCCCATTGGTTATTAAAGAAGCTGTTTTGGCCAATGGCTTAGTAGAGTAAAGCCAGGCGGGAAATCCGAACACACACACACACACAGACACACACACACACACACACACACACACACACACAGAGAGAGAGAGAGAGAGAGAGAGAGAGAGAGAGAGAGAGAGAGGGCGGAGCCAGGGAACCTCCATGCAGCTGCTGAAGGAGAAAGATGCCAGCTGCCAGCTGCCAGCCAGAACCTTACCAGTAGGCCACAGCCTCGTGGTGATTCACAGATTAATAGAAATGGGTTAATTTAAGATGTAAGAGTTAGCTAGAAATATGCATAAGCTGTTGGCCAAACAGTGATGTAATTAATAGAGTTTCTTTGTGATTATTCTGGTCTGGGCGGCCGGGAAATGAACGAGCAGTCTCCGCCTACAAGTGTGTGTGTGGCCTTACAGAACTGACCACTCCTGTCTCTGTGCCCTTGCACGCCTGTAATACGACTCATTGCTCATCTGTCATTGTAGGCAAGCAAGCAGCACATGTATCCCAAGTCAAGAATGGGTGCGCGTCAATGTTTTCAGCAGCCCCACCCCCCGAAAGATGATGGGCCAGGTGTGGGGTACACATCTATAGTCTCAGAACTTGACAGGCTGATGCAGAGGGATGGAGAGTTGGAGGTCAGCCTGTATTACATATAACCCTGTCTCAGTAAAGCAACCAAGTGGGTGTGGTGGTGCACACCTTTAACCCCAGCATGCTGAAGGCAGAGGCAGGAGAATTTCTGTGAGTTTGAGGCCAACATGGTCTACATATTTAGTTCCAGGACGTCTAGGTCTATACAGAGAGATCCCGTCTCAAAGAGAGAAAGAAAAAGAAAGAAAGGGAGAAACCAAACTAAACAACCAAAATGACAAACAGGCAGGGAAGGTGGCTTGGTGAGTGAGAGTGATGGCTGAGCAGGCGCGAGGACTGAGTTCAGCACCCCAGCATTGCAGGCACTGTGATCCCAGCACTCCTGCAAAGATGGGTGGTGGAGACCAGAGAACCCTCGGAAGCTCACGGGATGCAGAGAAAACAATAAGGAGACCCTGTCTCAAAGGAGGCAGGGGGCCAGGCCTGATGCTCAAGGCTGTCTTCTTATCTCCACATACGCATCTTGTGCACACAAAACCACCAGTGGCTCAGCCACAAAGGTGGTCCTCAGAGGCACGAGAAGAGACGCCGCAGAAGAAGCTGGACAAGAAACAACTCCCCTCCCTCATCCCCCTGCTTCCCATCCTCCTCATTATCCTCATTCTTTTCTGTTGATTTAGTAAGATTTATTTATTTTATTTATGTGTATGAGTATTTTGCTTGCTTGTATGTCTGTCGTGTGTATGTGTGGTACCTGTGGAGGCCAGGAGAGGGCATCAGATCCTCTGGAACTGGAGTACCAGTTGTGAGGCACTATGGAGGTGCTGAGGATAGGATTCTGGAAGAACAAGATGGCTCTTAACCACTGAGCCATCTCTCCAGCCGCATATTCTCATTATTCGTTGTGTTATTCTTGTTCTTCCTCTGTGGCTTTTTAACCCTTCTCCCCACTGGGTGTTTTCTTGGGTCTTGGGAAATGTTAATGTGTATGGGTTTTTCCTGGTTAGTGTGGTGGGGGTGGAGTGAGAGAGGATATGAACAGGGCTTGGAGGAGGGGAAGGTGCAGTTCAGGACGTCCCAGTCAGCAGTCAGAAGGGCCCTGAGGACTCTGGTCCTCCACGTTCCTGGGGCTGATGATGGTTTGTGTGTCTAAGTTATGTAGTTAGTTGGTTCCAAGCTTTACCTTGAGATGCTTAGTATCAAACTCAGGCCAACCTGAAACTTATTCTGTGACCCATCCTGGTTTCTAGCTCAGAAACCCGAGCCCTCCTGACTCAGCCACTCAGCTGTTAGGATTTCAGGTGTGTATCACCACACCTGCCTGGACAAAGAATTTCTGTTTCAATTTGATCTGGGGGAAAAAAACAAAAAAACAAACAAACAAACAAAAAAAACAAAACCAAAAAAAAAAAAAAACAGTTCAAGAAAAGATCCAGAGAAGGGTGGGGTTGGACGCATGCTATGGCCACTATTAGTAGTTTCTCTAGAATTTTTGGGGCGGAAAGACTTGAGATTTCCCTCGAAGTTGTATCTGTAACACAAACCACTTTCCACCCGATTGCCTAGTTTGGCGGGTTCTGTGGGTCGGGTCAACCACTAAGGAAAACAGTTTTCCCAGATGACCACAAGGGGGCAGCGCAGACCACACTGTCAGTGTTACAGCCCAGAACAGTGGAAGCTAAGGGCAAAGCTTGGCCAGAGAACGCAGGACCAGGCAAGAAAGGAGAATAATATACCAGCAGTTTAGCTGGGTGTTGAGGTGCACATCTTTAATCCTAGCACTTGGGAAGCAGAGACAGGCAGATCTATATGAGTTCAAGGCCAGCCTGCTCTATATATGGAATTCCATATATATGGACAACCAGAGTTACATAGTGAGTCCCTGTCTCCAAAAAAAAAAAAAAAAAAAAGGAGAACAGCAGCTAGGGAAGAGTTAAGATGGAGGGCTTTCTTTCTGCCCACAGATCACGATCTTGATTCTACTTTCTTATTTATAGACAGGGTCTCACTATGTAGTCCGTGGCTGACCTAGAATTCAGACTGCCAGAAAACCTCTGTCTCCTGAGCCGAGGGCTGGGACTGAAGCTGTGAACCACCATGCCCGGATGAAGTCCCTCAACCTCCATCGGGAGACAGAGGCAGGATCCCACCTCAGGGCTTTTTCTACCAATTCGTTCATGCCTGGTGTACTATACTTCAGTGTTAACCCATCTGGTGGAGTGAGAACAGCCTGAGCTGATGTCTGCCCACGACAGACCACAACAGACCTGGCTCCGTGCCCCTGACCAGCTGTCAGTCATGAGTGGCAAGTGTAGGAGTGAGGTTTCTATGTCCAATTCTTCCTAGCTTGGCTCTGACCAGAGCGGAGACCTAGGTCGCCTGGTTAAAGATTGGCCAGGTATGCGTGAGAAGCTCAGGCCAACTCCAGTCCACGTGAGGTCAGATTGGTCCATGACCATTAGACCACAATCAATAGATCAGTCCTGAAACTTCACAGGAAGCTGAACCTTGCTGACCTTGGATTGGAGAAGTATGGTGATATCCACCGTTGCCTCTGAGGGTTTATACATGTGGTACCCAGTGCATCAGTCCGTGCTCTCCAGAGGAACAGCAGTGCTAGAACGAATACATATCATGAGATACAGTTAGCTTAGACAATAAGGGCTGTAAACACCAGCAAGAAGTGAAGGTGGAGCCGGGTGTGGTGATGGTGGTACACACTGGGGAGGGAGAGGCAGGAGGATCTCTGTGAGTTTAAGGCCAGGTCTACAGAGTGAGGCCCTATCTCCAACCAACCAACCAGTCCCACAAAATCAAAACCCAAAAAAACAAAAGAAATGACGCCAACAGGAAAAACAGTGGCTTCTTTTGTTTTGTGGTGGGTATTTTGGCTGCACGCATGTCTATGCATCACACACTTGCCTAGTGCCCCAAGAAGCCAGAGGATCTCTTGGAACTGGAGTTACAGCAGTTGTTAGCCATCACGTGGGTGCTGGGCATCAAAAGAGCAGCCAGTGCTCTTAATCACGGAGTCATCTCTCTAGTACCACCCCCACAGACCTCTTCATCAGCTGCCCTCCACCAGCTGCTGCCTATCCACTCTGGGGCCATGCAGAGATGTGTTTCGTAGTTGATTCCAGATCCAATCAGGTTGCTCAAGATTAACCACCAATATGTGCCCCTTGCACAGCAGTGGTTAAAGTCCAGCCACTTTCTGATTGGATTTGAAGCCTGCTAATAGCTCAAAGCTGGCAAGCTCCTAGGCTCTGATGAGATCACTGCTACTGTAGTTTTGCTGAATGGATGTGTTGTCAAACTGCCTTCTAAATGTTTTTATTTATGGCCATGGATTAGGGCTCTCCCCACTTTGAGAGAAGCTTGTTTTACAGTGGGCAGCAGTCAATGCCGAGACGTAGAACTGGTCAAAGTGCTGAGCTGAGGACGTGATAGGGTGCTGCTCACAGCAGCTCTGGTTACCTGACAAGACCAGGCCAGTCAATGCTCAGTCATAAACGGGAGAGGGGATCATGAGGCCCCATCCTTTTCTGATGTTGACAGTCAATGGTTCCTGGAGGAGGCAGAAACATTTTCCCTAGTGGTGTAGCTACTTGTAAGTTTTCTATGCTCCTGTAGAAAAAACCTGACACCCGCGCTCATGGAAGAAGGAACCCTAGTCAAAGTCATTGGGGCATGTACACACACACACACACATACACAGAGAGAGAGAGAGAGACAGAGACAGAGACAGAGGCACAGAGAGAGAGACAGAGACAGACAGAGACAGAGACAGAGAGAGAACAAAACAAGCAACTCATGAAATCAGAAGAAAGACTGGCAGAGAAGAGGAAGGGAATCAGTGGGAGTCGAAGGTGATGGGAGAGGGTGGTGGGGGAATATTCTCAAACACATAAAACACACCTATGGCAATGTCATAACTAAAACCTGTTACCGTGTATGACTAATATGTGACACAAAAACATTATCTATCACTTGTTGGTTCCCAGCTGCTCAGCCCTGAAATAATCAAACAGAAACTTTTGATTATTTAAAACAGTGCTTGGCCCATTAGCTCTAGCTTCTTATTGGCTAACTCTTACATATTAATTTAACACATCTCCATTAATCTCTGTAATGCCATGTGGCAGTGGCTTACCAGGTAAAGTTCTAGCATCTGTCTCTGGCGGGGCTACTTGGCTTCTCCTCACTCTGCCTCCTCTCTCCTAGCATTCAGTTTAGTTTTCCCCTCCTACCTCTGTTCTGCCCTGCTATAGGTCCAAAGCAGTTCTTTATTAACCAATGGTATTCACAGCATACAGAGGGGAATCCCACATCACTATCATGCCCAGGGAGTCTTCCATTTGGTTAAAGGCTCTAGAACGTGGTCCATGCCTCTCAGACTGGAGCCATGCCTCTTCTCTCAACAAGGAGTGGAGAAGAAGGCCGCTGCTCCCTTCTCTCCAAGAGCTGGGCTTTCCTCCTCCTTAGTGGGCTGTCTCGGAGCAGGGGCTTTCCTGTGGAACTCTGTCCCCTTTTCCATTTTGAAATATCTAGGACTGGGTTATGGCCTGATCAGTCTTGGAATCCTGGGGCAGCAGTCTCTCACTTTAGAATGAGATTGCCCGGGGTTAGAGATGTGCCCTTCTGAGTCTAGGAGATGAGCTGGTCTCCTCCTGTCTGGAATTCCTTGAGGAGTTTGCCTTGGGTTTGAAGATAGGCGGGTCATAGGCAGATGGAGCTCCAGAAAGGGGCTCCATTGCTCCAGAGTTTATCACAGGTTGGCCCTGCTTTCACCTCCTAAACTTTATTATTACTACTTTTTTAAAAGAAGATCTATCTTATTTTTAAAATGTGTGTAGTTGTGCGGGTGTGTGTCTTGTACGTGTGTGTATCTGTGTGTATGTGTGAGTGCTTACAGAGGTCAAGGTGTCTTGTCCTCTGGACATGGAGTTACAGGCAGTTGTGAGCTCCCGATGTGCATGCTGGGAAAGGAAACTCCAGAGGAGCAGTACCTGCTCTAAACTGCTGAGCCATCTGCCTGGAACTTTGTATGGAGCTGGCCAAAGTTAAGCACCATACCACATGAAGAGGGGAGGTTGTGGACCAAAGCACCCACCAGTCTTTCCACTTCCTCTTTTGCAAGTCTCCAAACGGTCCATACAGACGTTCCATTCAGGGATGAGCATTTCACAGTCACTTTGACCAGTTATTAGGAGCTCCAACATTATCTTTTTAAAATATATACTCCCAATATTTATTGTTTTCAAAGTCACAGACAACATGATATGACTCTCTAGGCTGTTAGTTCAAAAGACGACTAATGTCTTTGGAAATAGTTCTGGCTTTTTCTTATTTCAGAGAATCATAACTTGTTGGACATATTTAGTTGGAACTTTCTGAGTCTTAAAGAGAGCAGAAATGAGCTGAAGGAGCAAGCATGCAGATGGAATCCGACGTAGTAGCGCACGCCTTTAATTGCAGCCCTTGGGAAGTAGAGGAAGGTGGATCTCTGGGTTTGAGGCCAGCCTGGTCTACTGAGTAAGTTCTAGAACAGCAGTGCTACAGAGAGAAACCCTGTCTCAGAAAACTAAAACAAACAACAAACAAAACAAAACAATGACCATCCCCTTTCTAGAATTCTTTCATAATCCCAAATAGAAATTATATTCCTTAAATACCAAGTCAAAAAAAAAAAACCAAAAACAAAACAAAAGAAAACAAAAAACAACCCAGCTCCTTATTCTTGCCTTCTCTAAACCTATGGAAACCTCTAGTTCTTATGCAGATTTACCTACTTTGAGCTGACCAGTGTTCCTTTCTGTGAGCTGACCACATGTGTGAGTCCTTTCTCAGGGCTGTGTCCAAATGCCTCACAGGGGTCCACTTAGGGAGGAAGACTTTACAGGGATTACAGTTTGAGGAGATACTCTCCGTCATGGTAGGGAGGGTATGGAGGGGCAGGAGTGGTGTGGTCACATCATAGATAAATCTGTGTTTATCTTCCTGGGGGACTACTGAATCATTCTTCACAGAGGCTGAAACAGAGTGTATTTCCACCAGCAACATATGAAGGTTATACTTTTTCCACATGCTCCCCAATTCTTATCATGTTCCATTTAAAAATTAGTGACATCCTACTTATCAACTTGACAGAAACTAGAGTCACTTGGAAATAAGGAACCTCAGCTGAGAAACTGTCTCCCTTAGACTGGCCAGTGGGCATGGATATGGACATTTTCTTGGTTAATGATTGGTGTGGGAGGGTCCAGCCCACTGTGGGCAGTGCCACGCCCAGCCAAGTGGTCCTGAGTTGTGTAAGAAAGCACCAAGCCAGGGAGCAGTGTTCCTCTATGGTCTCTGCTTGAATTCCTGCCTCAAGGTTCCTGTACCTTGAGTTCCTGCCTTGACTTCCCTTCATGATGGACTCAACTGTACGTGACAAGTTGTGCCATGGATATCTATTACATTTATTTATTTATTGAGACAAGCTCTCACTATGTAGCTTTGGTTGGGCTTAAATGCATAAAGATCCTCCTGCCTCAGCCTTGTAAGTGCTAAGATTAAAAACATATGTCACTACATCTAGCTAAATTTGATTTTGTGGGAATAGGATTTTGCTATGGTGCCCATGCTTATGGTGAACTCCTGGACACAAGTGACCCTCCTATCAGTCTCCTGTATGACTGGGTTCACAGGTGTTTGCTACCCACCTACCTTATTGTGGTTTTCATTTATGTTTCCCTAGTGACTTATGGTATTGGACATCTTGTCTTATGTTCATTGGTCCATATATTTTTAGAGATTTATTTATTTTTATGTGTATGGATGTTTGGCAGTATGTATATATTTGTGTTCCATATGCATGCCTGGTACCTGTTGAGGTCATAAGAGGACATCAGATCCCCTAGAAGTACAGCTATAGACAGCTGTGAGTGACCATTTAGTTGCTGGGAATTGAACAAGGAGCCTCTGGAAGAGAAGTCAGGGCTCTTTAATCACTGAGCCATCTCTCTAGCCCAATTGTTTATATTTTTAAGAGAATCGTTGACTCAAGTCCCTTGTAAACTTTTGAACTGGGGTGTTTTTGAATTATAGAAGGTCTTTGCATGTCCCTGACATAATGTACATTTTATAATTATCTTCCGTCCTGTAAGTCCCTTTTCCTCTTTTGTGTTTGTGTGCATGTGCACATGTATGTGGGGTGTGCACGTCCAACTCCTGCATGTGCATTCAGAGGCCAGAGAAGTGTGTCAGGGATCCTACTCTGTCATTCTAAGCCTTATCCCTCTGAGACAGGATTATGTCCTGCACCTGTGAGCTGGCTGTTTGGCTAGGCTGGCCAGTAAGCTCCCAGGACCTACCTGTCTCTGCCTCATAGCTTTGGGGTTATAGGCAGGTATGGCCACGTCCCGATGTTAAACATGAGTCCTTGGGGTTCAAACCTAGGTCCTCAGGCTTACACAGTGATCACTTTTTGCCACAGAATCATCTGGCCAGGTCCCCGTCTTCACTCTCCAGTCAACCCACATACATCTGGGGTTGTGATTCTCCCCTCACCATGAAAAGTCACAGCTTCTAGTTTTTGAAGATAGGATATAGGGACGACATGTCCACCACAGGCTGGTTCCTTCCTCTCTGTTCCCTTTAAGTATTCAAAGATTGAAGTCCTAGAAGAAGGGAGGAAGAGAAAGCAGGAAAGAAGAGCCACATTAACTATGAGGAAACAGAATGAGGGCTGCTTGGAGTCGCAGGCTCAAGCAACCGAGGTTTATTACCCTACAGACCACACGAGTGAACTTTGAAAGCACTGTGTGAAGTGAAAAGAGCCAGTCACAGACCACACATCATGGGGTTTTTGTGAAATGGCGACAGTAGGCAAATCTACTGTCAAAAGCTGGATTGGCATCTGGAGGGGCAAGGGAGACAGGTTAGGAGGAATAGTCATGAATCTTAATGGGTATAGATATGGGGGTTATGACAGACAATACTCTAAAATTGATTGGAAGTGAATTATATGGTGAAAGAATTGTACTCCAAAAAAGCTGTGATTTAAAAAGAAGGGAAGGAAACAAAGTTGGTGGTCTGTGGATGCCTCTACCCAGCCTTGACCATCTTCACTTGGAAAAGCGTGGCCACGCCTGAAGGTGTTTGCAGATCGGAGGCTTCATGGTCAGCCCGTAGGTTGGTGTCAGGTCCACCTTGAGGCCTGGTGGCACACTGAACTCCAGCTGCTGCAGCAGGATGGCTAAGAAGAGGAAGACTTCCCACTTGGCCGGGGTCTCTCCAATGCACCGACGCTTTCCCAGACCAAAAATCATGACCTTATCACTCAGAGTCTTGTTGATGGCTGTGCTGTCCTCAGTAAGAAACCGCTCTGGACGGAACTCAAAGGGGTCTTCCCACTGCTGCCTGCAAGAGGAACACACAGGATCTGAGTGGGTGGGCTCTGGGAGGAAAGGGGAGCTATGTCTTCCCAGCTTCTGTGAGAACTTGGTGTTAGAAAAGACTGAGGGTAACAAGAGCCTGTGGGGAAGGTACCAGACTTGGTGTTTATCTCCTTTGGGATGGTTCTTTTGTGTTTGTTTGCTTCTGTGTTTAAAGTTGGCCTTGAACTCCATAGATGACCCCAGGTCACCTTGTTTGAGATTCTGACCCTTCTGCACCTACCTCCAAGTGCTGGGATGAAGGCCTGGGCTTCCATACCTGGTGCTGGGGATGGACTCAGGCCTTGGGCACAGTAGAGGGCACTCTACCCACAGAGCTGCACCTCCAATCATGGTAATGCTTCTGAAAAAAAATTCTCTCTAAAATGACCCACTGTAAGGAGAGTGGATTTTGATTATTTTTAATTTTTAAATTATAATTTTATTTATATTTTCATATGCATGTGAAGGTCAGAGGACAACATGCAGGAGTCAGCTCTCCCCTTCTACCTTGTGAGGTCTTGGGGTTGAACTTGGGATATGAGGTGTGGCGGCACATGCCTTTACCTGCTGCATGATTCCCATGATGCAAGATGGTGGTTTGGTTTGTTGTGTTGGTTTTTCAAGACAGGGTCTGTCCTGGAACTCTCTCTATAGACCAGGCTCTCAGAGAATTGAGAGGTCAGCCTGCTTCTGCCTCCCAAGTGGTGGGATTAAGGTGTGTTGGAACACAACCAAATGACTGATAGTGGTTTTATTAGTTCCTTTTTTTTTTTAATGGTTCTGGGAACTGATCCTAGGACCGTCCACATCACATACACTACCAGTGCTCTGATTCATTACTTGAAGGAAATAATGCTTTATCAAAAGGAAATTGAAAGAGGGAAAATATATTTCTCTCCCTCATATTCCCTGTATGCCTGTAGCAAGGGGGAATCACGGGCTTGCTTGGCTTATGCTTCCTTTATGAACTAAAAACTGACAATACAAATATGAATGGGTTCTCATGTCAATATGTCCTGGCCTGGATGGATCCCCTATCTACAAATTAGAGAGGAATTTTCCAAGGCGGTCAATAGACCGTTGCCATAATTCATATAATGTATCCTCATTATCCATCCAACTGGGACCTTGGAGCACAGGGAGACATTCTAGTCAATCTCTCCTTCTTTCTTCCTGCCTTCCTTCTTTCCTTTCCTCCCTTTCCCTCCCTTCCTCCCTCCTTCCTTCCTTCCTTCCTTCCTTCCTTTTTTCCTTTCTTGAGAGACGTGTGCAGCCTAGGCTAGCCTAAAACTCACAAAGAAGTTCAGACTGGCCTTGAACTCATTCTAATCCTCCAGCCACAGCCTCCCAAGGAGACTGGATTACAGGATTCACCATCCACACCAGATACCTAGTTAAGTTCTTCTGTACACCGAGTTTGAGGAAGTGGCTCTAAGTTTTGTTACTTGGGACAGGCTAGGTAGCAGTGAGTGTTGGTCCTTATATAAGCAGTTCCCGAAGGGACAGACAACCTTCCTGATACTGAGCTTTGACCGTCCCGCCAGGTCTAAGTACTCACTCGTCGTGGTTGACCTGCCACTGGTTTATGAAGACACAGCGCTCCTTAGGAATGTGGAAGCCATTCAGTGAGGTGTCCCTCGTTGTGCTGAGAAGAGAAGAGAGCTCTGTCTAGCTCAGGGCTTGGAGAAGCTGTGGTGTGGTGTGTTCCTCCCTCCACTGCATCCCAGTGTCTGATTACCACAGTCTCCAAATTCCATCCTGGAAGGTCATGTGAAGGGCAGGGAGCACGGGGGGGGGGGGAGCTAGGGGATTATCCTTCCTTTTGCCGGGATCCTGTCCTACAACTTCAACACTCCTTTATTAGACTTTTCTTGTGCCCAGATGTTGGCAGAGGTTTCTGTCCCATTCTGACCCAAAATGTCATTCAGTCACCAAGAAACACACAAAAACACACAGAGGCCTACATTACTTATAGACTATTTGGCCTATTAGTTCAGGCTTCTTCTTAACTAACCCTTACATCTTACATTAACTCTTAATTCTTGTCTGTGTTAGTTACATGGCTTGGTACCTTTATCAGTGAGACATTCTCATCTTGTTTCTTCTGTGTCTGGGTGACAACTGCAGATTTAGCCTTTTTTTCCCCCCCAGAATTCTCCTATACTACTTGCCCTGCCTACACTTCCTATCTGGCTACTGGCTAATCAGCAATTGATTAAATCAATATAAGTGACAAATCTTTACGGGGTACATGATCATTGATCCACAGCAGTCAGATGTGTACTGGGGCAGTCTCTGAAGCCAAGCAATCAGGGGATGGGCCTTGCCCTGGGGAGTCTGCAGATTTTGTACCAGGAATAACTAGCCTATGTGGTGGGCAGAGGTGAATGTTCACTCTCACAGTCAGGGAACTTGGGCTGTAAATCTTACAAATCCTGGAGGATGAAGCTCTACTTGGCCGATGGTCAAAAGAGGCTTCTAGATGGAAGAAGACTCATGTCTCAGGATTGACCTTTGGTAAGGGTAGAGTTTGGGAGCCAGATAAGTGGTTAGACACATTTCTGGGCTGAAGGTCTGGTTTAAGCAAAGTTGACAGGTATTTGGATTACCCTTGTGAGGGACTGTGAGGAGGGCCTGGCTGGAGCAGAAGATTCCATAGGGAGCAAACACAAGTGGAGGTGAGTGACTTCTGAGGCCACAGTGACTGGATTGGGTGGGGGTAGACCAGAGATTGTGAGGTCAGATATTGAATTACCATGTTCAGGAATGAGATACAGCCTGAGTTGTTCCCAGAAATCAGGAACAGGGTAGGTAAACAGTATAATAACTTAGGAAGCATAGAACAGGGAACTTACCTGTGGGGGATGGTAAAGGGGACAAAGGATGTGTATCGGAAGGTCTCCAGGATGAAGGCCTCCAGATAGGGCAGCTGAGGTCTGTCAGAAAACCGTGGTTGCCGATCCCTGCCAATCACTGTGTCTGCAAAGCACAGGCAGAGCTCATGGGGTGTTGTCTGCCCCACACACATGTGTCCTTGTTATACTAGGGTAACTCTATGTTGGCTATGTTTACTCACGTTTCTGATACCCCACTGTCCACCCAAAACTCAGTACACAGGTGGGGGATGCTATGTTCCTAAGACTTACACATAGTAGACACATGAACAGGTATGGTCCACCCACACCTTATGTGCACAAGTGGGGGATGCTATGTCCTAGGACTTACACATAGTACACACATGAACACGTATTTGTAAATCTACAAGTGACCTGGAGGCTCACGGCTTCTCTGACTTGAGGGTCGAGAGCAACACATACCCAGCTCCCTGTGGATCTTCCTCTGCACATTGGGCCGTGTCACAAGGAGCAAAAGGCTCCAGGAGATGGCTGTTGTGACTGTGTCAAATCCTGGGCAGCAGGGAGTGGGGAGAAGGAGAAAGGACAACAGGGAGAAGGAAAAGAATTTAGACGCGCTTCTCCATAAACAGAGCAAGCCCTGTCCTCTTGGGCTCCCACCCCTGTGTATCCTGAGGGACGGGCTGAGTCCTCAACAGAAACTTGAAGCCAAGCATGGTGTCTCATACCTAGAATCCCAACACTATGGAGTCTAAAGCATGAGAATTGTCACAAGTTTGAGATCAGCCTGGGTGGGATACAGAGATGAGACCTTGTCTCAGACAAAACAAGTAAGATGCAACCAAATAAAGCAAAGAAGAACCTATTTAAGACTGGTTTCATAGTCAGCTACTGGAATTATAAACCTGGACTCCAGGTTGTTGAACCCTTTTACTTTCCAGGTAGGGAAACCAAGGGCCCAAAACAATAAGGACTTGGTGGATTTTACCCAGGAGTTAATGGCACATCATGAGGTCACACTTGTCTGTCCTGTGCCACCTGCCATGTGGTTGGTGAGTTAGTAGATAGGGTTGGTATGGGTAAATAGCCACTGATGGAGAAAGGCATGGCTCCTACCAGCTCCAAAGAGGTCATTGACAATGTTGACAATCTTCTCCTGGGGGATTTGGACACCGTTGTCTTTGGAGTTCTCAGTGTGCATGAACAGGGCACCTGTGATGTCCTGAATATTGTTCTAGGGGAACCAAATTTAGAGGAACTTTAGCATTTCTAGAGCCAAAGGTCACACCATGCCCTATCCCATTTGAGATGTCCTCAGTGCCTAGGTTCTGCCTTGCCTTCCGCGCACTGGGCTGGGAATCAGAGTTATAAACTGGCATCAGCGCTAAATAGAGCATAGTCAATCAAGTGTCACCAACCCTTCTTCCCCTAACCACAGGGGTCTGGTTTCAGAGAAGGAAGAAGTATGTGTGAATCAGGAAAGAAAAGTGACCCGAAGCTGGAGTTTAGCCCCTGTTGAGGTCCATGCTCCTGCAGAACAATGGCCTTTAGATGAACAATACCCCATATTGCAAAGCTCTGCCAAGGCTCCAGTCACCTGCCCCTGTTTTCTGGAGTTAGGAGTAGCCCTGGGGGCAGGAGAGGTAGGGAACAGTGCATGACTGCAGGTCAGAGGTCTCTGAGTGGTCCTGAGTCTTCCTAGTACTTGAGAGGACATGGCAGTCCGAGTACTGTGGAGTAGGATGTGAAGAGATGTTCTCTGGGCCTGTGAGTGATGTGTTTACTCTCTGCCTCCCAGTCTCACCTTGTTGAAGTCTTGATAGTGCTCCTGGACGGTCTTCTGTAGGAACAGCACAAATTTATCATTGAAGTTCTTAAACCTCTTGAGGCCTGGGTTGGGCAGGTAGCGCAGGATGGGGAAGAAGTCCACAGCATTCCCTGATGAGACATTCTCCACAAAGTCGTTGCTGTTTTTCACGATGCTCAGCATCTCTTCGCTCTTCCGGGGGAAGTTCTTCCCAAAGCACATGGCTCCAATGACATTAGCCACTGATTCCACCACTAAGTTGACAGGTTCGAAGTGCCCAACTTCTTTCATCTGCTTCTGGAACTTGCTGACTAGATGGTTAGCCTCCTTGCTCACATGCTCCTCTAAGTAGCAAGAGGATGATGAGTTTGGGTCTGAAGCTATGGAGAAACTCTTCAGAGCATCCATGGCTAGGCGGCGGCGGGCAACCCACACAGGTCCAGTGTCTTGGTTAAAGGTTAAGCTCTGGCCATCAGTGATAAATGTGAAACTGTAGAGGTCTGGTCGGCCCTTGAAGTCATCTCCCTGCTTCACCAGGGCCTGCCGGATGGTGTCCAGGCCACTCAGCACCACCACAGGGGTGGAGCCAATGCGGATCTGCAGCACGTCCCCATACTGCTTGCTCAGCTTGGTCAGAGACAGGTGTGGGTTCTTCCCCAGGGTCAGCATATGCCCAATAATGGGCCATCCCCAGGGTCCAGGTGGACTCTTTAGACCTTTGGGGACCCGGGTTCTTAAAGCTTTGACCACATAAAATACTATACAGAAGATGGCAGTGGCCAGTAGTAGCTCTGGGGTCAAGGAGATGTCTTGGAACAATGCCATCTGTACCAGCTGCAGGGGAAATGGAAGGGTGGGGTGGTTTAGCACGGATTCTGAGCCTCCCTTTATTCCTTCACTCTCTCATTCAGTCGGGATACTTTCTGTTTGGCTTTCAGTCACACACCAGGACACTGAAGATTTATCTGTCATGTATCCTGTTCCCTCAGGAATTTGCCCTCAACCCATCGCAGAAGTCAAGGGCTGCAAAAGAGTCTCACAAGCCTTACGTTTCCCAACTTTAGTGTCTGAATTTCTACCCCAGGCTCTCCTGTCTATGTCTTCTCCCATTTCCATTTCTGAGACTGGTGTGGATGCAAATGAAGCTAAAGACATCTCCTCACCAGCCCCAATTACAGAGTTTTTGCTGGGCTTTCTACCAAAGGGTCTAACACAGTGTGGGCTCCCTGTTGGAGCCTTCTACACACCCATGGAACAGAAGATGTCCCCTTGCCCAAGCAACAGAAGGTCAGTGTCCCCGGAATCATAGCAATTACTGTGGTATTCCCCTTCCTCGATGACACTCTATCAATACCACAGGGTTATCTCCCCCCAAAATGAGTCTTCATTGACCTTCATGATTGGAGGTTGCAGTAAGCTAAAGCCAGGTCTAAGGCTCCCCAATGCCAGGAAGGTGTTCTCTTCTTATCTACTCACTCCAAACAACAGTTCTTAGAGACAGCCTATTTGAAACTGCTTAATTAAAGGGAGGAAGCCAGTAAGATGGCTCAGTGGTTCAAAGCGCTTCTTGCCAAGCATGACAACCTGAGTTTGATCCCTGGAATTCACATGGTGGAGAGAGAGAACTGACAATTGAGAGGTGTCCTCTGAGCTCTAGCATTCAGACACACAAACAACTGACAGATACACATACACACAGAGACAGACAGACACAGAGAGAGAGAGAGACAGAGACAGAAACAGATACAGAGACAGAGACAGAGAGAGAGGTTTAGAAAGAGAAGCCAAGATCTAGGGCTGAGAAGCAAGGAGCATAGCCTCAGATCTCCTTTTGTCCCTACAGGGTCCTCATTTCTCTATCTCCAATCGCATTTAGGATATAGAAGCTGATGTCATGATCAGAAAAGACATGCAGACATACCTAAATGGTAGGAGCTGGAGATCATAGAATTATAGGAGTAACTCCAGGACTTCTCGGTTCAGATGATTTGGCCTTTTATTACACCACCCTCTCCAGACTGGCCCAACTGTCCAGGTCACTTGATATCAAAGCTGGATACTGCACAAAGTTGGAAGGATCAATTCTTGGCTTTGGGTCAAGATCCCTCGTCTCCACCTTCTAGTCAAGTCACAGAAATAGTTCTTTGGGTCAGAATCTGTTCTGATTTCGTGGGGATAAGCATCCATGGCATTTTATGGTTCAGGGTGTAAGAATTAAGTCTGTGAGCAGGGCGGTGGTGGCGCATGCCTTTAATCCCAGCACTGGGGAGGCAGAGGCAGGCGGATCTCTGGGAGTTCGAGGCCAGCCTGGTCTACAAGAGCTTGTTCCAGGATGGGCACCAAAGCTACAGAGAAACCCTGTCTCGAAAAAACAAAAAAAAAATTAAGTCTGTGTACAGTATATACTTTTTTGCATTGTATCATAAATAAAGGGACAATCTAGACCCCAGGCCAGGCCAACCAGGGGCAGCTCATCATGTTCCCTGTGAAGGCAGAGAGGGAGTTGTATTATTCTACTGACTTTTCTCCATTGACAAACTACCTGATGAAAGTAAGTTAAGGAAGGAAGGTTGCTTTGACTCACAAGTTTGGGACACATGGCATCTGCAGCAAGGAGCAGAGAGAGATGCATGCTGCTGCTAGCTAGTCTCTCTCTCTCTCTCTCTCTCTCTCTCTCTCTCTCTCTCTTTCTCTCTCTCTTCAACCAGGGACTAAAGTCTAGAAATGATATAGTCCATGGTGTGGTACAAGTCAGAATGTGTCTCTGTGTACAGTTGAACTTTCTGGAAAGGTATGCCCTTGGGGCATCTTCTGGGTGACACTAAATCCCTTCAGGATGACACTGGAGATGTCTGTCTACCTCAACATGCCCACCATGTGGTGTGTGTGTGTGTGTGTGCGTGTGTATGTGTGTGTGTGTAATTGAACCTACATCCAAAAACATATTTGATGAGTCCAGCACCTAAATGTGTTTTGACTCCTCCCCCATCTTTTATTTTCTTTAGAAATTTGTATTTCTAAAAAGAGACTCTCTCTACACCCTCCTTCCAGTTTATGGTGGTAAGGAATTAAAAGTCAATGAAGAAAATTCATGGCATGAATTGCTGCTTATAGCAACCGGATTGGACTCATAGTCAGCATCATCGGGCAGGGAGGCAGGGGAAACAACAACAAACCAGACAAGTTCCAGGACCAAGAGACAAAAGAAAAAACAAATAAATGCAATGTGTCAACTGGATTGGAGTCTATATTTAACAACAAACAATTTTTAAAGTCACAGAAGACAGTTTAGGAAAGATAATTCAGGATTCATGGATATGACCAGAAGAATAAGCTACATTCTGAATGAATACCAGATTTCACAGATGGGACATGCAATCATGTTTACATCATATCTTAGTTACTGCTCTAGTTCTGTGAGAGACACCATGACCAAGGCAACCCTTAGAATATAAAGCCTTTAAATGAGACTTGTTTGCAGTTTTCGAGGCTTAGTCCATGCTCATCATGGCAGGAAGCAGACAGACAAGGTGCTGAAGCAGTAGCTGAGGGGAGCTTTACGTCCTTATCCATAGGCAGAAGGAAGAGAGTGATCAAGATTGGGCTTGGTGTGGAGTTTTGAAACCTCAAAGCCTGCCCCAGCGACACACAACTCCTCCAACATTCTAATAACATGCTATACACCCTAATTCTTCCCAAGCAGTTCCAGTGACAGGGAACCAAGTATTCACATGTGTGAGCCTATGGGGGTCATTCTCATTCACCCTGACATTTGTGGGACAATGTTCTTGTTCTTAGGAGGTTAATGCTGTCTGCCTTAGAGGTGGAGTTTCATGATGCCTGTAACCTTTCAAGTGGTTCTGTAGAAAAAGCCTAGAAAAACTACATGTTAAGATTGTTGAGATGCCTCAGTGGGTAAAGATGCTTGTCACCAAGCCTGAGTTGGATCCCAAGACTCACATGGGAGGAGGAATTGTCCTTTTTGATGTGGGATGTCTTTCTGTATATGTGTTGCTTTTATTGGCTAATGAATAAAGCTGCTTTGGCCATTGGCCTAGCAGAGTAAAGCCAGGTGGGAAATCTGAACTGAGATAAAGACAGAAAGTAGGCAGAGTCAAGGAGACACCATGAAGCTGTTGAAGGAGACAGATGCTCCGGAATTTTACCAGTAGGCCACAGCTTTGTGGTGATACACAGATTAATAGAACTGCATTAATTTAAGGTGAAAGGTTAGTTAATTTGAAGCCTGAGCTAATAGGCCAAACAGTGTTGTAATTAATCAAGTTTTTGCGTGATTATTTGGGCAGCTGGGAAATGAACAAGCAGCCTCCCTCTACACCTATGACCTTCACATGTGTGCCTTGGCACGTTCCCAAATTGGCAAATGTGTTCTCTCCCTACACACACACACAAGTACACAATAGATAAAATTTTAAAATGTTAAAACAGGCAGTGGTGGTGAACACCTTTAATACCAGTACTCAGGAATAAAGGTAGGCAGCAGATCTCCGAGTTGGAAACCAGCCTGGTCTACAGAGAAAGTTCCAGGACAGCCAGGGCTACACAGAGAAGTTCTGTCTCAGTAAAAAAAAAAAAAAAGTATCATTAACAATATATAAATACATGAATGCACACACACACACACACACACACACACACACACACATTCTGAGCTGTCAAGATGGCTCAGTGGGTTTAAGTGCTTGCTGCTAAGTCCAAAGACTTGGGTTCCCTAAAACTCATGGTGAAAGAAGAGATGAAGATATCCTGCAAGATGTCCTCTGACATCCATGAGAGCACCAAGGCATACATACAGACATACAGACAGACACACACACACAACACACACTAAGCTTCAGGACCAACTTGTTCAAGTGTCAAGGATGTGTTGTGGGATGTTTGTAAAGTGTGTGGTTTGCTGGGATTTGTGGAATAAAAGGTCGAGCACCAGTAGCTAGGCAGAGGAGGGTAGGTGACGCATAGAAGACTTCCCGGCAGCGAGAGAGCGCTGGGGAGAGGAAAGGCTGAGGCACACACCAGACAAGGAGGAAGCAGGGTGGGCAGCATGGAGATGAGGGAACAAGTCATATGGAAGAACGTACACCACAGAAATACGGGTTCATTCAAGTTCTAAGAACTAGTTAGGCCAGACAGGCTCCAAAGCCACAAAGAAACCCTGTCTCAAAAAAAAAAAA
>NW_026067955.1:623904-625954 GCF_014885135.2 Alexandromys fortis
CTATTGTAGCCTTGGCTGTCCTGGAACACACTATGCAAACTGGCCTCTAACTCAGAGATTTATGCCCTCTGCATTCTGAGTGCTAGGATTAAAGGTCTGTGTCATGATGCCTGGCTGTAGATGTACTTTAAAATAACAAACAGACAGAAACTGTTTTTATTTTATTTTGGGCATGTGTGAGTGTTTTGCCCCCATGTGTGTTTGTGAATCACGTGGGTGCAGTGCCCATGGTGGCCAGGAGAGGGCATCAAATACCCTTGGGGCCAGAGTTATAGATGGTATTGAGTCACCAAATGGGTGGGGGACCAGGGTCCTTTGGAAGAGCACTGAGCCACCTCTCCAGCTCTTAGATGCCATCAATTTTCATTTACTGTTATTTATTCTTTTCAGGGTCCCTCTTTGGGATACTAGGTGATATTTAGACATGGAAACTCGGCTGTGACAAGGTTCTCAGGCTGCCCTTGGTTCTGATGAGCCTGGGTCAAGTGTTTTGCTGTACATCTCTGTGTTAGAATTGGTCTTCCATTTTTTTTCTGGCAAGCCTGAGGCTGTGGGTTGTTGGTAGAAGGGTCTCCAAGGTAAAACAACATTAACACGATCAACTATTGTCTTTGAGATTTTCGTCAGTTGACTGAATAGTGACTGTCAACTTTCTCCAAAGTATACTTGATGTTAGGCTAAGAAGTCATTTTATCCATTTTTTAAATATATATATTTTAACATAATTTCTCTTTTGATTCTTTGGCATCTTTGTTATATCTGGCACCCCAATTCTGCTCATGTCTTAGTCCCCCACATATGCCTGTCATCCTTGCAACATCTCCAGCAAAGAAAATTTATTAAAAATCTAAAATCAAATCAAACCAAACAAACTAAAAAGCCTCACTGCTCCATCTTTCCCACGTCTCCAACACCTCTCCATTTGTCTCGGTGTCGCTGGGGACCTCGGTGTGCCACACAGCTGACCTTTTGTCCTCTCAGTTTTCCTGACAAATGTTCATTGCTATTAATCATTAGTCTGATTCAAGGCCTCTGTTTTCTGGTATGCCATCATCAGCAAACCCTCCCCAAAACTTCACTTCGATACCCTGCAACAGCCCCGAGTCCAGTCCCTTTACAAGCTCCAGTAGGTCATAGATAGGATGGATGTTAGGCTGGGCCAACCCAAGTCCCTGCACATAGGCTGGGTGGTGGCTAAGCTGGTCAGTCCTGAGGCAGCCCTCCTCAAGAGAGGGAGATTTTTGTAGATTCTTGTTTCTTTCCTGGCTTCTGCTCCCTGGTGATCAGCAGTACTGCCCCAAATGCCCCAGCTGTTGACTCTGTCAAGATGACTCCCAAGCTGTTTGCCTCCCTGTAGCCCAGAGCCCTCACCCTCCCAATGTATTCCTGGTATCAGTTACTCAGAAAGTCAAAGAGCTTCTCACGCAAAGATATAAACTTTGACCTTGGATTGGGTGTTAAACTCTGTGCCAAGGTCTCCAAACCTTCTGCCTGTCAATTAGCCAGGGAATAGTGAGGGCCCATTCCTTCCACTGTGGCTGTTAGCCCAGATAAGTCTTGGTGACAGTGGATGTTGGTATCTGTTACCCCAGTGCTTACTGTCTGGGAGGTAAAGGTTTTGTTTTTTATTGTTTTTTGTTTCTTTTTTTTTAATTTATTAAAGATTTCTGTCTCTTCCCCACCTCCGCCTCCCCTTTCCCTCTCCCTCCCCCAATCAAGTCCCCCTCCCTCCTCAGCCCAAAGAGCAATCAGGGTTCTCTGCCCTGTGGGAAGTCCAAGGACCACCCTCCTCCATCCAGGTCTCCTAAGGTGAGCATCCAAACTGCCTAGGCTCCCACAAAGCCAATACGTGCAGTAGGCTCAAAAACCTATTGCCATTATTCTTGAGGTCTCAGTAGTCCTCATTGTCCACTATGTTCAGTGAGACCTGTTTTAACCCAGGCTTTTTCAGACCCAGGCCAGCTGGCCTTGGTGAGTTCCCAATAGAACATCCCCATTGTCTCAGTGTGTGGGTGCACCCCTCACGGTCCTGAGTTCCTTGCTCGTGCTC
>NW_026067955.1:627182-628408 GCF_014885135.2 Alexandromys fortis
CCCCAGGTCACTGTGCCTGTTCTTTCTGGCCTCAGTTTCTCCAGCTGAGAAGGGAAAGAGAGAGTGCCTTTATTAGCTAATGAAGGTTTTGGAGTCAAATGCCTGGTTGAGGACAGGAGCCAAGCAGTGAGGCCTCCTGTGTTCAGGGTGGCGAGTCTGAGAACTAGGACTTCCAGCCATGACGAGCAGGTTTCCATGACTCTCTGGAGCTAAGGCATTGCTAGGGACAACAGAAACAGGAGGAAGACAGTGACTGTAGAGCAGGCTGAGGGATCTAGAAGGGTCTGGCTCCCACTTCCTAGTCAGGATTTATGTCTGCACAAGCTCTTGCAGTTCTCTGGTTCTGGCTCCAAAGTGGGTACCAGGAAATTTCTTAGTCTGAGTAGAGATGCAGGGAGTGGACCAGCTGTGAAGATGCTGAGAAGGCCACTCCACCTCCTATGTCTCCTGCTTGTTCTGTTGCCCAGCTTATCCCCTCCCCTTCCTTTTCTCCTATTCCTCATTGTCCTCCTCCTCCTTGTTTTTATTTTTCCAGTCTTCCTATGTCTATTCAGTACTCCTGGCTGGGCTACTGTTACTATGTAGCCCAGGCTGACCTGGAACTCATGAAAATCCTCTTACTTCACCTCTTCTAGGATTAGGGTTACAGGTTCTTGTTACTTAATCATTATCATTACATACTGAGAGCTCAATAATACTGTTGCCATGTACACATCCATAATACAGTTTTGGCAATCATTTCTTTCTCACAAAGACTTGTATACTTCATTAAATTTCAACATGCCGATTTTCTCCATTGGGGCATAGAGGAAGCAGCAGCAGACTGGATAAGGATCACAGCTATGGGGTCAGATGTCCTAGACTGGCCATGAAGAAGTGCTGGAGCTGACAGAAGGTGAACTCTCACTGGCTGTGGAAGGGAAATGGGGGTGCATGGGTTGTTGAAGACTCAAAATGGGGACCACTAGAAGCCTAGATGGGCAGACCTGGTGGATTCTGCAAGAGGCTCTGGTTTCTATCTTCAGATACCAAAGGATTTGAGAAAAAATGGTAACAGAAAGCTCTTCACACTCTGGAAGGCACAGTGGGGAAGAAGGAGTTGACAGAGTCCAAAAGCAAAGGGGACTCCATTCTCTAGGGAGCAGTGATAGGGACCTTGATGAGACTGTGACCACGGGGCTAGACAGATGTCAAAATGAACAGAGGTGTTCTTGGTCCTTCAGTCT
>NW_026067955.1:638761-673964 GCF_014885135.2 Alexandromys fortis
TCAGGAATCAGACTACAGATTCTCTTCTTCTATGGTGTGGGGTTGCTTCTTTCAGTGAAACCAATGTCAGGAGAACATCCCCCATTCCCACAGCTCTACCCATAACTAGCCCTGTGGAGCCACTATGCCTAGGAGGCGTACCTGCCTCAGGTGCATCCCCAGGTAGGTATCTGGAGGCTTCATTCTTCATTCCACACTTTTCCCCCTGCCCAGTGTCATCTCAGACAGCATCACACCCCTGGCAACCCCATTGCGGTTGCAAACTGACCTCTGTTTATCATTTTTGTTTTTATTGACCCCTCTTTATTTTTTCACTGTCAGTCTCTGTGTTGTGTTCTTATCACCTGTCTCCCCCAGCAGGTGATAAACCCCATAAAGGAGCATTAATTAGCATCGTGCACATAGTAGGCACTTGTGAATATTTAGGCCATGCATGAGGGTGGCTTGTGAGTGGAGTGGGAAGTGAGGAGGTTTTTTGTTTGTTTTTTGTTTTGTTTTTCTTACCTTGGTCACAGAGGAGAGGGCAATGTTACTTCTGGGCTCAGGATCTCACAGGTGAGGGCAGGTGAAGACGTTAGTTAGGAACAGATGGAGCCGAGTTAACAAGTTTAGCTCTTTTCCTTAGACTCTTACTGAGGGAGCACCCTTCAGGGCCAAAGAGTGACTCCAAGCAGCCAGCTAGGTGTGCTGGGTGGTGCTGCTGGGTGTCCTGCCACTAAAAATGTGGACACAGGCTGTCAGACCTTTGCTCTCAGGCAGATGCTGAGCTTCGCACGCGAGCCTGGCCCTTTGCACTGCCTGACTTTTTCTACTTGCGCTCTTGCAAAACCTAGACCATTTTTTATCTCTAAAGACCCATCCCAATGACCCAAGAGAAACTGGCACTTTAAGAGCCTCACCCCAGTCCCCCTCCCACTGCTAGCTTGACATCACTGGGTCCCCTATCTGGTTGTAAGCTGGGTAGGTGGATGGTCCTTTTTACACCAGCTGACTTTGACACGGGCACCTTGTTCTCATCCAGGTGGGGCAGGGACAGCCAGGGGGACCTCTGCCCCCCAGAGGATGGAGCAAGCTCACACACACACACACACACACACACACACACACACACACACACGTCCTTAAAGCCTAGTGCCAGGCATCTCCACCCATTGTAAGTCCTGACCCCACTGCAGATTCAACTCCTCTGGGAAGCTCCTCTCTTTTCGCGGTGGCTGTAGTATTTGGGGTAGGAATTGTACATCTTCTTGTCTTATGTAGTTCAGATCTTTTCCTAGATCATTACCTTCATTATGTATACAACTTTCTGCCTCCATTTATACCCACACACCAGAGGAGGGCGCCAGATCTCTTTACAGATGGTTTGGAGCCACCATGTGGTTGCTGGGAATTGAATTCAGGACCTCTGGAAGAGCAGACAGTGCTCTTAACCACTAAGCCATCTCTCCAGCCCCCTTGGTTGGTTTTTTGAATCAGGGTTTCTCTGTGTAGACCTCACTCTGTAGACCAGACTGGCCCTGATCTCACAGATCCACCTGCCTCTGCCTCCTGAGTGCTGGGATTAAAAAGCCTGCACCACCAGCTCCCAGCTGACTTGGGCAATCTTGTCTTACCTCTCTGGGTTACATCACTGAAACCTGAAAGGTAAAGTGACTGCTCCAAACTACCGGACTGGACTGCACTGCAGAGCCACTCTCCCGGCTGGGCACAGCCTTAGGGCAGTCTGTTTATTTGCTTATCTTTCCTAGAACAAGGCTAAAGAGAAAGTGTCCTCTTACCTTTTGTTAAGTCTGTGGAGGCCCAAAAATGTGAGCCTAGTAACATCGTAAGTTCCTGGACAGCCCAGGCT
Organism: Alexandromys fortis; assembly: GCF_014885135.2. Lineage (NCBI taxonomy): Eukaryota > Metazoa > Chordata > Mammalia > Rodentia > Cricetidae > Alexandromys > Alexandromys fortis. Next base: position 640,611 of record NW_026067955.1, read on the forward strand.
ACAATAGACAGCTGCTGTCTCATAATAAAGGGTGGGGAGGCATCTAGATAAAATAAGCCATGGCATTCAGTTAAGGAGAAAGAAGAAAAGAAATCTGTATGAAACTTAGCCTCATTTTCTGACCTGTTCCACTGAGTGAGCTGAACGCAGTGAAGACTCAGATGGGAAACCGTGTTCCCTCCTTCCCAGCCGTCTTCACACTGCTCTGTGACTCTGTCAGAGTCCCCATCCTTGTACTTTCTCTTCAGGACTGCCAGCCCACAGATAATGGCACGGAGATTTAATATTAACTATGAAAGCTCAACCTTAGCTTAGTCTTATTGTTCCTAACTCGTTCTAATAACTGAAACTAACCCTTATTTTTTAATCTTCATCCTTCCGTATGGTTTTGTTACCTCATGTCTGTGCTGCCCATCCTGCTTCCTCCTTGTCTGGCTGACCCCTGAAACTTTCTTCTCCCCAGAGTCCTCCTTCTGCCCAGAAGTCCCACCTATACTCCTCTACCTAGCTACGTGTGTTTCAACATTTTCTTACACCAAGCACAGCAAACCACACACTTTACAAACATCCCACAACACATCTTTGACACTTTAACAAGTTGATCCTGGGGCTTAGTGTGTGTGTGTGTGTGTGCTCGCGCACATGTGTGTATCTGTCTGTGTGCATTGGTGCTCACGTGGGAGTCAGACGACATCTTGCAGGGCCTCTTCTTTTTCCTACCACCAAGTCTTTGGCAGCAAGTAATTTAACCCACTGAGCCATCTTGACAGGCCAGAAAGTGTGTGTGTGCATGTATGTATGTATATTATTAATGATATAAATATTTATATATTTTTCCTGAGACAAGATTTCTCTGTGTATCCCTGGCTGTCCTGGAACTTTCTTTGTAGACCAGGCTGGTTTCTAACTTGAAGATCTGCCTACCTCTACCTCCTGAGTGCTGGGATTACATATGTTCACCACTGCCTGGCTTATATTTTTTAAAGTTTTAAAAATTTATCGTGTGTGTGTGTGTGTGTGTGTGTGTGTGTATGTGTGTGTGTAAGGGAGCGAGAGCACATTTGCTAATATGGGAACGTGCCAAGGCACACATGTGAAGGTCATAGGTGTAGAGGGAGGCTGCTTGTTCATTTCCCAGCTGCCCAGACCCAAATTCTTACACAGAAACTTGATTAATTACAGCACTGTTTGGCCTATTAGCTCAGGCTTCATATTAACTAACTCCTTAAGTTAATGCAGTTCTATTAATCTGTCTATCACTACAAGGCTGTGGCCTACCGGTAAAATTCCAGAGTGTCTGTCTCCTTTGGCAGCTTCATGGTGTCTCCTTGATTTCGCCTTCTTTCTCTCTTATCTCTGTATGGATTTCCCACCAGGCTTTACTCTGCTAAGCCATTGGCCAAAACAGCTTTATTCACTAGCTAATAAAAGCAACACATATACAGAAAGACATCCCACATCAAAAAGGACAATTCCTCATCCCATGTGACTCCTGGGAATCCAACTCAGGTCATCAGGCTTGGTGACAAACACCTTTACCCACTGAGCCCTATCAACAGTCTTAACATGTAGCTTTTTCTAGGCTTTTCTAACAGAATCACTTGAAAGGTTACAGGCAACATGAAACTTCACCTCTAAAGCAGACAGCATTAACCTCAAATTGTTCCACAAATGTCAGGGTGAATGAGAATGACCCCCATAGGCTCACACATGTGATTGTTTGATTCCCTGTCACTGGAACTGCTTGGGAAGAATTAGGGTGTATAGCATTGTTGGAGGAGTTGTGTCGCTGGGGTGGGCTTTGAGGTTTCAAAACTCCACACCAAGCCCAATCTTGATCACTCTCTTCCTTCTGCCTATGGATAAGGACGTAAAGCTCCCCTCAGCTACTGCTTCAGCACCTTGTCTGTCTGCTTCCTGCCATGATGAGCATGGACTAAGCCTCGAAAACTGCAAACAAGTCTCATTTAAAGGCTTTATATTCTAAGGGTTGCCTTGGTCATGGTGTCTCTCACAGAACTAGAGCAGTAACTAAGATATGATGTAAACATGATTGCATGACCCATCTGAGAAATCTGGTATTCATTCAGAATGTAGCTTATTCTACTGGTCATATCCATGAATCCTGAATTATCATTCCAAAAATCTCTTCTATGACTTTAAAAATTGCTTTTTGTTAAATATAGACTCTAATCCAGTTGACACATTGCATTTATTTGTTTTTTCTTTTGTCTCTTGGTCCTGGAACTTGTCTGGTTTGTTGTTGTTTCCCCTGCCTGTTGAAATAAGAGCGGCGGGGCTGCGTCCCCAGCACCCGGCCGCCCGCATGGCTAGCTTATGCCCGAAATAATTACACGGAAACTGTATTCTTTCAAACACTGCCTGGCCCAGCTAGTTCCAGCTTCTTATTGGCTAGCTCTTACATATTGTTCTAACCCATTTCTAATATTCTATGTAGCCCACGAGCTGGCTTACCAGGGAGGATCTTAACCTGCGTCTGTCTGGAGCGGGAGAATCATGGCGACTCCTCGACTCAGCTTCTTTTTCCCAGCATTCTCTTCTGTCTACTCCGCCTACCTAATTTTCTGTCCTATGAGGGCCGAGGCAGTTTCTTTATTATTACAAGACCCACCTCCATCACCTGCCTCCCTGCCCGATGATGCTGACTATGAGTCCAATCCGGTTGCTATAAGCAGCAATTCATGCCATGAATTTTCTTCATTGACTTTTAATTCCTTACCACCATAAACTGGAAGGAGGGTGTAGAGAGAGACTCTCTTTAGAAATACAAATTTCTAAAGAAAATAAAAGATGGGGGAGGAGTCAAAACACATTTAGGTGCTGGACTCATCAAATATGTTTTTGGATGTAGGTTCAATTACACACACACACATACACACGCACACACACACACACACACCACATGGTGGGCATGTTGAGGTAGACAGACATCTCCAGTGTCATCCTGAAGGGATTTAGTGTCACCCAGAAGATGCCCCAAGGGCATACCTTTCCAGAAAGTTCAACTGTACACAGAGACACATTCTGACTTGTACCACACCATGGACTATATCATTTCTAGACTTTAGTCCCTGGTTGAAGAGAGAGAGAAAGAGAGAGAGAGAGAGAGAGAGAGAGAGAGAGAGAGAGANNAAAGGAGAGAGAGAGAGAGAGAGAGAGAGAGAGAGAGAGAGAGAGAGAGAGAGACTTGACCTGCTGACTCATGTTCCTGCTGCTTTGACTCCCCTGCCACCAAGGACTACACTCGAAACTTATGAGTCAAAGCAACCTTCCTTTCTTAACTTACTTTCGTTGGGTAGTTTGTCAATGGAGAAAAGTCAGTAGAATAATACAACTCCCTCTCTGCCTTCACAGGGAACATGATGAGCTGCCCCTGGTTGGCCTGGCCTGGGGTCTAGATTGTCCCTTTCTTTCGGGTACAGTGCAAAAGAGTATATACTGTACACCATCTTAATTTTTAGACCCTGGAACCTTAAATGCCATGGATGTTTATCTCCACCAGATCCGAACATCTTCTGACCCAAAGGGTTATTCCTCAGACCCAACTAGAATGTGGAGACAAGGGTTCTTGACCCAAAGCCAAGAATTGATTCTTCAACCTTTGCACAGTATCAAGCCTTGATATCAAGTGACCTGGAGAGTTGGGCCAGTCTGAAGAGGGTGGTGTTATAAAAGGCCCAGTCATCGGAACCCAGAAGTCCTGGACAGACTGCTACTACTCTGCAATCTCCAGCATCTACCATTTAGGTATGTCTGAGTGCCTTTTTTGATCATGGCATCAGCTTCTATATTCTAAATGCTATTAGAGATGAAGAAATGAGGACCCTTTAGGGACTAAAGGAGATCTGAGGCTTTGCTCCTTGCTTCTCAGCCCTGGATCTTGGCTTCTCTTTCTAAGCACCCCCCACCCCCCGTGTGTGTGAGTGTGTGTGTCTGTTTGTCTCTGTGTATGTGTATCTGTCAGTTTGTTTGCGTGTCTGAATGCTAGAGCTCAGAGGACACCTCTCAGTTGTCAGTTCTCTCTCTCCATCATGTGAATTCCAGGGATCAAACTCAGGTTGTCATGCTTGCCAAGAAGGGCTTTGAACCACTGAGCCATCTTACTGGCTTCCTCCCTTTAATTAGGCAGTTTCAAATAGGCTGTCTCTAAGAACTGTTGTTTGGAGTGAGTGAAAAGAAGAGAACACCTTCCTGGCATTGGGGAGCCTTAGACCTGGTTGTAGCGTACCTACTTCAACCTCCAATCATGGAGTTCAATGAAGAGTCATTTTGGGGGAAGATAACCCTGTGGTATTGATAGAGTATCATCGAGGAAGGGGAATACCACAGGTCACTGCTATGATTTCGGGGACACTGACCTTCTGTTGCTTGGGCAAGGGGACATCTTCTGCTCCATGTGTGTGTAGAAGGCTCCAACAGGGAGCCCACACTGTGTTAGACCCTTTGGTAGAAAGCCCAGCAAAAACTCTGTAATTGGGGCTGGTGAGGAGATGTCTTTAGCTTCATTTGCATCCACACCAGTCTCAGAAATGGAAATGGGAGAAGACATAGACAGGAGAGCCTGGGGTAGAAATTCAGACACTAAAGTTGGGAAACGTAAGGCTTGTGAGACTCTTTTGCAGCCCTTGACTTCTGCGATGTCGTTAGGGCAAATTCCTGAGGGAGCAGGACACATGACAGATAAATCTTCAGTGTCCTGGTGTGTGACTGAAAGCCAAACAGAAAGTATCCTGACTGAATGAGAGAGTGAAGGAATAAAGGGAGGCTCAGAATCCGTGCTAAACCACCCCACCCTTCCATTTCCCCTACAGCTGGTACAGATGGCATTGTTCCAAGACATCTCCTTGACCCCAGAGCTACTACTGGCCACTGCCATCTTCTGTATAGTATTTTATGTGGTCAAAGCTTTAAGAACCCGGGTCCCCAAAGGTCTAAAGAGTCCACCTGGACCCTGGGGATGGCCCATTATTGGGCATATGCTGACCCTGGGGAAGAACCCACACCTGTCTCTGACCAAGCTGAGCAAGCAGTATGGGGATGTGCTGCAGATCCGCATTGGCTCCACCCCTGTGGTGGTGCTGAGTGGCCTGGACACCATCCGGCAGGCCCTGGTGAAGCAGGGAGATGACTTCAAGGGCCGACCAGACCTCTACAGTTTCACATTTATCACTGATGGCCAGAGCTTGATCTTCAACCCAGACAGTGGACCGGTGTGGGTTGCCCGCCGCCGCCTAGCCATGGATGCTCTGAAGAGTTTCTCCATAGCTTCAGACCCAAACTCATCATCCTCTTGCTACTTAGAGGAGCATGTGAGCAAGGAGGCTAACCATCTAGTCAGCAAGTTCCAGAAGCAGATGGAAGAAGTTGGGCATTTTGAACCTGTCAACTTAGTGGTGGAATCAGTGGCTAATGTCATTGGAGCCATGTGCTTTGGGAAGAACTTCCCCCGGAAGAGCGAAGAGATGCTGAGCATCGTGAAAAACAGCAACGACTTTGTGGAGAATGTCTCATCAGGGAATGCTGTGGACTTCTTCCCCATCCTGCGCTACCTGCCCAACCCAGGCCTCAAGAGGTTTAAGAACTTCAATGATAAATTTGTGCTGTTCCTACAGAAGACCGTCCAGGAGCACTATCAAGACTTCAACAAGGTGAGACCGGGAGGCAGAGAGTAAACACATCACTCACAGGCCCAGAGAAATCCTCTCTCATCCTACTCCACTGTACTCAAATTGCCATTTGCTGCCAAGACCTAATAAGTCTCAGGACCACTCGGAGCACCTGTATCCTGCAGTCATGCCCTGTACAATACTGCTCCCCCCCCTGGGGGCTTCTCCAAACCCCAGAAAACAGGGGCAGGTGACTGGAGCCTTGGCAGAGCTTTGCAATATGGGGTATTGTTCATCTAAAGGCCATTGTTCTGCAGGAACATGAACCTCAACCTGGGCTAAGTTACAGTTTCAGGTCACTTTTCTTCCCTGTGTTGACACATACTTGTTCCTTCTCTGAACCCCGACCCCTGGGTTATGGGAAGAAGGGTCAGTGGCACAGGAAATGACTATGCTCTTTTTAGGGCTGATGCAAGTTCAAAACTCTGAGCCCAAGTCCAGCACCTGGAGGACAAGGCAGTTCCCAGACACTGGGGACATCTCAAATGGGATGGGGCATGATCTGGCATTTGGCTCTCAAAATGCTAAAGGTCTCTTAAACTTGTGTTTTCTAGAACAGTATCCAGGACATCACAGGTGCCCTGTTCATGCACACTGAGAACTCCAAAGACAATGGTGTCCGAATCCCTCAGGAGAAGATTGTCAACATTGTCAATGACCTCTTTGGAGCTGGTAGGAGCCATGCCCCTGCCCCTTTCTCCATCAGTGGCTATTTACCCATACTCACCCTATCTACTAACTCACCAACCACATGGCAGGTGGCACAGGACAGACAAGTGTGACGTCACGATGTGCCATTAACTCCTGGGAAAAACTCGACCAAGTCCCCGTTTGTTTTGGGTCCTGGGTTTTTCTATCTGGAAAGTAAAAGGGTTCACAACCTGGAGTCTGGCTTACAATTCCAGTAGCTGACTATGAAACCCTGTTTGCTTGATTTGTTTTGGTTTTTGATGTGGTTGGTTCTGACTTGTTAAGTCTGAGACAAGGTCTCATCTCTGTATCCCACCCAGGCTGGTCTCAAACTTGGAACAATTCTCCTGCCTTAGACTCCATAGTGTTGGGATTCTAGGTATAAGACACCATGCTTGGCTTCAAGTTTCTGTTGAGGACTCAGCCCGTCCCTCAGGATACACAGGGGTGGGAGCCCAAGAGGACAGGGCTTGCTCTGTTTATGGAGAAGCGCGTCTAAATTCTTTTCCTTCTCCCTGTTGTCCTTTCTCCTTCTCCCCACTCCCTGCTGCCCAGGATTTGACACAGTCACAACAGCCATCTCCTGGAGCCTTTTGCTCCTTGTGACACGGCCCAATGTGCAGAGGAAGATCCACAGGGAGCTGGGTATGTGTTGCTCTCGACCCTCAAGTCAGAGAAGCCGTGAGCCTCCAGGTCACATGTAGATATACAAAAACGTGTTCATGTGTGTACTATGTGTAAGTCCTAGGACATAGCATCCCCCACTTGTGCACATAAGGTGTGGGTGGACCATACCTGTTCATGTGTCTACTATGTGTAAGTCCTAGGACAAAGCATACCCCACTCGTGCACATAAGGTGAGGGTGGACCATACCTGTTCATGTGTCTACTATGTGTAAGTCTTAGGAACATAGCATCCCCCACTTGTGTACATTATTTGTGACTGGACCGTGGGGTCTCAGAAACATGAGTAAACATAGCCAATATAGAGTGACCCTAGTATAGCAGGGACACATGTGTGTGGAGCAGTCAATACCTCATGAGCGCTGCCTGTGCTTTGCAGACACAGTGATTGGCAGGGATCGGCAACCACGGCTTTCTGACAGACCTCAGCTGCCCTATCTGGAGGCCTTCATCCTGGAGACCTTCCGATACACATCCTTTCTCCCCTTCACCGTTCCCCACAGGTAAGGGCCCTGTTCTGTGCCCCCTAAGTTTTCATAGTGTTCACCTACCCTGTTCCTGATTTCTGGGAACAACTCAGGCTGTATCTCATTCCTGAACATGGTAACTTCAACATCTGAGCCCATCAATCTCTGGTCTAGCCCACCCAGTCCAGTTTCTTATGGCCTCAGCAGTCAGTCACCTCCACTTTTGTTTGCTCCCTATGGAATCTTCTGCTCCAGACAGGCCCTCCTCATCGTCCCTCACAAGGGTTATCCAGACTACTATCAATCAGACCTTCTACCTGGAAATGTGTCTATCCATTTATCTGGTTCCCAAACTCTACCCTTACCAAAGGTCAAACCTGAGACATGAGTCTTCTTCCATCTAGAAGCCTCTTTTGCCCATCGGCCAAGTAGAGCTTCATCCTCCGAGGATTTGTAAGATTTACAGCCCAAGTTCCCCGACTGTGGGAATTGAACATTCACCTCTGCCCACCCCATAGGCTGGTTATTCCTGGCACAAAATCTGCAGACTCCCCAGGGCAAGGCCCAACCACTGATTGCTTGGCTTCAGAGACTGCCCCAGCGTACATCTGAGTGCTGTGGGACAATGGTCTTTTACTCTGCAAAGATTTGTCACTTGTATTCATTTAATTAAATGCCGATTGGCCAGTAGCCAGGCAGTAAGTATTGGTGGGGCAACCAGAATAGGATACTCCAGGGAAGAGGAGAAGCTTAGTCTGCAGTTGTCATCCAGACACAGAGGAATTACGATGAGAATGCCCCACTGATAAAGGTACCAAGCTACGTGGTTAACACAGAAAAGTATTATGGGTTAATATAAAATAGAAGTTAGTTAAAAGAAGCCTGAGCTAATAGGACAACAGTTTATAATTAATGTAGGCCTTTGTGTGTTTCTTGGGGACTGGACGACATTGGAACTGGGCAGGACAGAAACCTCTGTCAACATCTGAGCACAAGAAAAGTCTAATAAAGGAGTGTTGAAGTTGTAGGACAGGATCCTGGCAAAAGGAAGGATAATACCCTCATGCTCCCTGCCCTTCACATGACCTTCCAGGATTGGGCTTGGAGACTGTGGTAATCAGACACTGGGATGCAGTGGAGGGAGGAACACACCACACCACAGCTTCTCCAAGCCCTGACTGGACAGAGCTCTCTTCTCTTCTCAGCACAACGAGGGACACCTCACTGAATGGCTTCCACATTCCTAAGGAGCGCTGTGTCTTCATAAACCAGTGGCAGGTCAACCATGACGAGTGAGTACTTAGCCCTGGCGGGGATGGTGAATGCTCAGTATCAGGAAGGTTGTCTGTCCTTTCGGGAACTGCTTATATAAGGACCAACACCCACTGCTACATAGCCTGTCCCAAGTAACAAAACTTAGAGCCACTTCCTCAAACTCAGGGTATAGAAGAACTTAACTAGGTATCTGGTGTGGATGGTAAATACCTGAAATCCAGCCTCCTCGGGAGGCTGAGGCAGGAGGATTAGAGTGAGTTCAAGGCCAGTCTGAACTCTTTGTGAGTTTTAGGCTATCCTAGGCTTCTCACCTCTATCAAGAAAGGAAGGAAAGAAGGAAAGAAGGAAGGAAGGAAGGAAGGTAGAAAAGAAGGAAGGAAGGAGAGATTGACTAGGAAGTCTCTTTGCTCCAAGGTGGATCATGAGGATACATCATATGACTTATGGGAATGATATAATGATCTCCTTGAAAAATTTATCTCTTATTCCATCCAAATCAGGACATATTGACATGAGAACCCAACATATTTGTATTGTCAATGTTTAGTTCAGAAAGGAAGCATAAGCCAAGCACGCCAGTGATTCCCCTTGCTATGGGCATACAGGGAATAGGAGAGAAAGAAACGTGTTTTCCTTCTTTCAATTTCCTTTTGATAAAGCATTATATCCTTCAAGTAACAAATCAGAAAGGATCTATAGCTCACTGTTAGTGTATGTGATGTGGACGGTCCCAGGATCAAATCTCAGACCACATTAAAAAAAAAAAAGGAACTAAGAAAACCATTATCAGCCATTGGGTAGTGTTCCCACAAACCTTTAATCCCATCACTTGGGAGGCAGAGGCAGTCTGATTTCTGAATTCTCTGAGAGCCTGGTCTATATAGAGAGTTCCAGGACAATCAGGCTACACAGAGAGACCCTATCTTGAAAACCAACACAACAAAACAAACCAATATCTTGCATCATGGGAATCATGCAGCAGGTAAAGGCATGTGCTTCCACACCTCACATCCTGAGTTCAATCCCCAGGTCCCACATGGTAGAAGGGGAGAGCTGACTCTTGTATGTTGTCCTCTGACCTCCACATGCATACAAAGAATAAAAGTAAAATTATAATTTAAAAATTAAAAATAGTCAAAATCCACTCTCCTTATGATGGGTCGTTTTAGAGAGAATGTTATTTTTAGAAGCACTACCATGATTGGAGGTACAGCTCTGTGGGTAGAGTGCCCTCTACTGTGCCCAAGGCCTGGGTCCATCCCCAGCACCAGGTGTGGAAGCCCAGGCCTTCATCCCAGCACTTGGAGGTAGACGAGGAAGGGTCAGAATCTCACACAAGGTGACCTGGGCTTATCTATGGAGTTCAAGGCCAACTTCAAACCCACAGAAGCAAACAAACACAAGTGTGAAAGCAAACAAACACAAAAGAACCATCACAAAGGAGATAAACATGGAGTCTGGTACCTTCCCCACAGGCTCTTGTTACCCTCAGTCTTTTCTAACACCAAGTTTTCACAGAAGCTGGGAGGACTTAGCTCCCCTTTCCTCCCAGAGCCCACCCACTCAGGTCCTGTCTGTTCCTCTTGCAGGCAGCAGTGGGAAGACCCCTTTGAGTTCCGTCCAGAGCGGTTTCTTACTGAGGACAGCACAGCCATCAACAAGACTCTGAGTGATAAGGTCATGATTTTTGGCCTGGGAAAGCGTCGGTGCATTGGAGAGACCCCGGCCAAGTGGGAAGTCTTCCTCTTCTTAGCCATCCTGCTGCAGCAGCTGGAGTTCAGTGTGCCACCAGGCCTCAAGGTGGACCTGACACCAACCTACGGGCTGACCATGAAGCCTCCGATCTGCAAACACCTTCAGGCGTGGCCACGCTTTTCCAAGTGAAGATGGCCGAGGCTGGGAAGAGGCATCCACAGACCACCAACTTTGTTTCTTTTCCTTCTTTTTAAATCACAGCTTTTTTGGAGTACAATTCTTTCACCATATAATTCACTTCCAATCAGTTTTAGAATATTGTCTGTCATAACCCCCCATATCTATACCCATTAAGATTCATGGCTATTCCTCCTAACCCGTCTCCCTTACCCCTCCAGATGCCAATCCAGCTTTTGACAGTCGATTTGCCTACTGTCGCCATTGCATACAAACACCATGATGTGTGGTCTGTGACTGGCTCTTTTCACTTCACACAGTTCTTTCAAAGTCCATTCATGTGGTCTGTAGGGTAATAAACCTGGGTTGCTTGAGCCTGCGACTCCAAGCAGCCCTCATTCTGTTTCCTCATAGTTAATGTGGCTCTTCTTTCCTGCTTTCTCTTCCTCTCTTCTTCTAGGACTTTAGTCTTTGAATACTTAAAATGGACAGAGAGGAAGGAACCAGCCTGTGGTGGACATGTCGTCCCTATGTCCTATCCTCAAAAAGTAGAAGCTGTGACTTTTCATGGTGAGGGGAGATTCACAACCCCAGATGTATGTGGGTTGACTGGAGAGTGAAGACAGGGACCTGGCCAGATGATTCTGTGGCCAAGGAGATTGCTGTGCAAGTCTGAGGGCCTAAGTTTGAACCCCAAGGCCTCATGTATAACATGGGGACGTGGCCATACCTGTCTATAACCCCAAATCAATGGGGCAGAGGCAGGTAGATCTTGGGAGCTTACTGGCCAGCCTAGCCAAACAGTCAGCCCCCAGGTCCAGTACGTAATCCTGTCTTAGAGGAATAAGGCTCAGAGTGACAGAGCAAAATCCCTGACACACTTCTCTGGATTCTGAATGCACACACATGGTTTGGCCATGCACACCCCCTTGTTCATGTGCACATACACACAACACACCAGACACAAACATAAATGGGGAAAATGGACATACAACTCATAGGATGGGAGATAATTGCAAAATATACAACATGTCAGGTATATGCAAAGACCTTCTATAATTCAAACACCCTCCAGTTTAAAAGTGGACAAGGGACTTGAGTCAATGATTCTCTAAAAAATGTAAATAACTAGGAGCTGGAGAGATGGCTCAGTGGTTAAGAGCATTGCCTGCTCTTTCAAAGGTCCTGAGTTCAATTCCTGGCAACTACATGGTGGCTCACAACCATCTGTAATGAGTTCTGGTGCCCTCTTCTGGCCTGCAGACATACACACAGACAGAATATTGTATCCAAAATGAATAAATAAATAAATATTTACTGGGGCTGGAGAGATGGCTCAGTGATTAGAGAGCCCTGACTTCTCTTCCAGAGGCTCCTGGTTCAATTCTCAGCAACCAAATGGTCACTCACAACTGTCTGTATCTCTACTTCCAGGGGATCTGATGTCCTCTTCTGACCCCAACAGGTACCCGGCATGCATATGAAACACAGATATACATACTGTCAAACATCCATACACATAAAGATAAATAAATCTTTAAAATATATATAATTCACCAATGTACATAATACATCTACTACCATATTCACCAGGGAAACAGAAGTGAAAACCACAATAAGGTGAGGTGGGTAACAAACACCTGTGAGCCCAGTCACTTGGGAGACTGATAGGAGGGTCACTTGAGCCCAGGAGTTCACTATAAGCATGGGCACCATAGCAAAATCTGCTCCCACAAAATCAAATTTAGCTAGAAGTGGTGGCATATGTTTTAAATCTCAGCACTTAAAAGACTGAGGCAGGAGGATCTTTAAGAGTTTCACACCAGCCAAGGCTATGAAGTTAAACCTTGTCCCAGTAAATAAAGAAATTTAAAAGCTATTCATGGCACAACTTGTAACAGTTGAGTCCATCATGAAGGGAAGTCAAGGCAGGGACTCAAGGTACAGGAACCTGGTAGCAGGAGCTGAAGCAGAGACCATGGAGGAACACTGCTTCCTGGCTTGGTGCTTTCTTACACAACTCAGGACCACTTGGCTGGGCGTGGCACTGCCCACAGTGGGCTGGACCCTCCCACACCAATCATTAACCAAGAAAATGTCCATATCCATGCCCACTGGCCAGTCTAAGGGAGACAGTTTCTCAGCTGAGGTTCCTTATTTCCAAGTGACTCTAGTTTCTGTCAAGTTGATACGTAGGATGTCACTAATTTTTTAAATGGAACATGATAAGTATTGGGGAGCATGTGGAAAAAGTATAACCTTCATATGTTGCTGGTGGAAATACACTCTGTTTCAGCCTCTGTGAAGAATGATTCAGTAGTCCCCCAGGAAGATAAACACAGATTTATCTATGATGCGACCACACCACTCCTGCCCCTCCATACGCTCCCTACCATGACAGAGTGTATCTCCTCAAACTGTAATCCCTGTAAAGTCTTCCTCCCTAGTGGATCCCTGTGAGGTATTTAGACACAGCCCTGAGAAAGGACTCACACATGTGGTCAGCTCACAGAAAGGAACACTGGTCAGCTCAAAGTAGGTAAATCTGCATAAGAACTAGAGGTTTCTATAGGTTTAGAGAAGGCAAGAATGAGGAGCTGGGTTGTTTTTTTGTTTTTTGACTTACCATCTAAGGAATATAATTTCTGTTTAGGATTATGAAAGAATTCTAGAAAGTGATGGTCATTGTTTTGTTTGTTATTGTTTGTTTTAGTTTTCGAAGACAGAGGTTCTTTGTGTAGCACTGCTGTTCTAGAACTTACACAGCAGAGCAGGCTGGCCTCATACTCAGAGATTCGCCTGCGACTGCCTCCCAAGGGCTGGGATTAAAGACGTGTGTCACAATGTCAGGTTTCTTCTGTGCCCCTGCTCCTTCAGTTCGTTTCTGCTCTCTTTAAGACTCAGAAAGTTCCAACCAAATATGTCCTAAAAATTATGATTCTCTGAAATAAGAAGGAGCCAGACTTATTTCCAAAGTGGTTAGTCCTCTTTGAACTAAAGCCTAGAGAGTTGTTGTCTGTGGATATCATATCGTGGTTGTCTGTGGATTTGAAAAAATTAATATTGGGACTATAAGAAGGAGGAAAGCCCAGCCCTTGGAGAGCAGGGAGCAGTGGCCTTCTTCTCCACTCCTTGTTGAGAGAAGAGGCATGGCTCCAGTCTGAGGGGCATGGACTGCGCTCCAGAGCCTTTAGCTTAGTGGAAGACTCCCTGGGCATGATAGCTCATGTTTTTTTTTTTTTTTTTTTTTTTTTTGGTTTTTCGAGACAGGGTTTCTCTGTGGTTTTGGAGCCTGTCCTGGAACTAGCTCTTGTAGACCAGGCTGGTCTCGAACTCACAGAGATCCGCCTGCCTCTGCCTCCCGAGTGCTGGGATTAAAGGCGTGCGCCACCACCGCCCGGCTGATAGCTCATGTTTTTGTGATACCTGTGAGTCATTCATGGTAACAGGTGTCAACTATGACATTGTCATAGGTGTGTTTTATGTGTCTGAGCATAATATTCACCCCACCACCCTCTCTCATCACCTTCAGCTCCCACTCACTGATTCCCTTCCTCTTCCCCACCAGTCTTTCTTTGACTAGGGTTTCTTCCAAGAGCACAGGTGTCAGGTTTGTTTTTTTTTTTTTTTTTTTTTTTTGTTTTGTTTTTTTTTCTTCAGGAGATTGGATGTGGCTATACCACTAGGGAAAATGTCTCTTCCTCCTCCAGGAACCATTGACTGTGCATACTCAGAAAAGGATGGGGCCTCATGATTCCCTCTCCTGTTTATGACTGAGCATTGACTGGCCTGGTCTTGTCAGGTAACCAGAGCTGCTGTGAGCAGCACCCTATCACGGCCTCAGCTCTCACAGATGTTCCACCTCCTCTTCTCCAAGCCTTCAAACGGTTGATGTAGATGAACCAATCTTACATGTATACAGCCTCATATCAAATGATACATTTGGGACTGAGCATTTAACAGTCACTTATTCTTAGCTCTTTGACCAGTTCTAAGTCTTGGCATTGACTGCTTCCCACTGTAAAAAGAAGCTTCTGTCATCAAAGTAGGGATAGTCCTAATCCGTGGACATAAATACAAACATTTAGAAGGCAGTTTGACAACACATCCATTCAGCAAAACTACAGTAGCAGTGATTTCATCAGAGCCTAGGAGCTTGCCAGCTATGAGCTATTAGCAGGCTTCAAATCCAATCAGAAAGTGTTGGGCCTTACCAGTTGTGCACTGTTGTGCAAGGGGGCACATATTGGTAGTTAATCTTGAGTAACTTGATTGGATCTGGAATCAACTAAGAAACACATCTCTGCATGGCCCCAGAGTGGATAGGCAGCACCCTCCATCAGCGGCCCAGATATAAAGAGGTCCAGGGTTGGGGGCTGGAGAGATGGCTCAGTGGTTGAGACCACTGGTGGCTCTTTCAGAGGACGCAGGCTTGATTTCCAGCACCCATGTGGGTGCTAACAACTGGCTGTAACTCCAGTTCTAAGAGATCCTCTGGCTTCTAGGGACACGAGGCAAATATGTGGTGTTCAGATTTGCATGCAGGCAAAACACCAACCACAAAATAAAAATAAAAATAAATAAATAATTTTATATGATTATGTATAGTATTCTGCCTACATGTATGCCTGCAGGCCAGAAGAGAGCATCAGACCTCATTACAGATGGCCGTGAGCCACTATGTGGTTGCTGAGAATTGAACTCGGGAAGTCTGGAAAAGAGACAGTGCTCTTAATCTCTGGGCCATTTCTCCAGCCCTAATAAATTTTTGAAAAATGCAAAGCATGTACACGAAAATGAAGACATATCAGATAAAAGAAGCAGGTGTTTTTCTGCTGGACTTCGCCTCTTTTGTTTGTTTGGTTTTTGGTTTTGTGGGGCTGGTTGATTAGTTTTGAGAGATGGTATCACTCTGTAAACCAGGCTGGCCTCGTACTTACTCTGTAGGCCAGGCTGGCATTGAACTTACAGAGATCCATCTGCCTCTACTTCCCCAGTGCTTTGATTAAAGGTGTTTGTCACCACTCCCCAGCATGGATTTTCATTGTCCTAGCCTGGGGTAGGGATTTAAAAGTACAGAGTAGGGATCCAGCGGTCCACAAAGGACAGTTGACACAGAAGTGAAAGTAGAAAGGACTCTAAATGCTGGGTTTACAGAAACCTCAGAAGTCCACCATCAATGGGGTGATCATGTACTCCATGTAGGAGCTTCCCCAACTAGTCTAGAATCTTCTAAGAGTAAAAGAAGGCACTTTAAATATTTATGTCAGGACAACAGGTGTGCTCATGACTTCCTGCTGCTCTGGTAAAATAGCTGAGGGAAACAGTCTGAGGAAGGAAGGCTTTCTTTGGCTCTATTGTGGTAGGAGGGCACAGCAGTAGGAACATGGGCCAGGCTGCATCTGCAGTTAGGAAACAGGGGGAGGTGAACGCGGCTGTGCCTGGCTTTCTCCCTTGAGTTGGTCCTGAACCTTCACACAAGAGATGGTGCCAGCCACATTGAAAGTCAAATCTCTTGGAAATACATTGGAACACTCAGAGGTCAGGTGTCCATGGTGACCATCAAGGTGGCCGTCAAGACTGACCACAACCACAGCGTTAGAACAAGACTGTCCTAGGAAAGTAACATTGCTTTAACTGCATCAGACAAGAGTCAGGCAGTGGAGGGCTGTGCCATCTGAGCCTGGGTCCTACCAACTGAATCTCAGTGGATCTCTGGGCACAGATAGGGAAGGTCCTCAGGGCTCACACGTTGGCTGCACTGGAGGGTGACTGGTGGGAAGAGGACATGATGAGAGACAAGTGACAGGTTTCCACATCTCCCCAAACTCCACTCTTCCCACCTCTTCCTCCCACCGTCCACTATTGTTTTTATTCATGCTGTGCCACCCGCCTAGGTCATCAATACTGTTCCTTCAGGTTCCCCAGAGTCTCTGTGTCACCTGCCTCAGCCTTCTGTGGTTTCTGTAGCATCTATGGGCTCTGCCCAGGCTTTCTTTGGGGTGTGGCTCCTCTCTTCCCTGTGGAATAAGAGATTTTTGTAGGGTCTTGTTTCATTCCTAGCTTCTGCTCCCTAGCCCTCAGCAGTACTGACCAGAATCCCCCAGCTGTTGACTCTGCCAGGATGACTCCCAAGCTGTTTGCCTCCCTCCAGCCAAGAGCCCTCACCCTCCCAATGTGTTCCTGGTATCAGTCACTCAGAAAGTCAATGAGCTTCTCACGCAAAGGCATAAACTTTGAACTTGGATTGGGTATTAAACTCTGTGCCAAGGTCTCCAAACCTTCTGCCTGTCAATTAGACAGGGATTAGCGAGGGCCCTGTTCCTTCCACTGTGGCTGTTAGTCCAGAAAAGTCTTGGTGACAGTGGATATAAGGTTCCCATTATTCCAGTGCACATGGTCTGGGGAGATGAGGGTCTTGGCTTAGAGCCTGAGCTTGTGGCCCTGCGGCTTCCCTGAGCAGGAAGAGCTATAGCCTAGAAGCAGGATGCTGGAGATTTAGGCTCTGATTTCGTCTCCCCCAGGTCACTGTGCCTGTTCTTTCTGGCCTCAGTTTCTCCAGCTGAGAAGGGAAAGAGAGAGTGCCTTTATTAGCTAATGAAGGTTTTGGAGTCAAATGCCTGGTTGAGGACAGGAGCCAAGCAGTGAGGCCTCCTGTGTTCAGGGTGGCAAGTCTGAGAACTAGGACTTCCAGCCATGACGAGCAGGTTTCCACGACTCTCTGAAACTAAGGCGTTGCTAGGGACAACAGAAACAGGAGGAAGACAGTGACTGTAGAGCAGGCTGAGGGATCTAGAAGGGTCTGGCTCCCATTTCCTGGTCAGAATTTATGTCTGCACAAGCTCTTGCAATTCTCTGGTTCTGGCTCCAAAGTGGGTACCAGGAAATTTCTTAGTCTGAGTAGAGATGCAGGGAGTGAACCGGCGGCTGTGAAGATGCTGAGAAGGCCACTCCACCTCCTATGCCTCCTGCTTCTTCTGTTGCCCAGCTTATCCCCCTCCTCTTCCTTTTCTCCTATTCCTCATTGTCCTCCTCTCCTTGTTTTTATTTTTCCAGTCTTCCTATGTCTATTCAGTACTCCTGGCTGGGCTACTGTTACTATGTAGCCCAGGCTGACCTGGAACTCATGAAAATCCTCTTGCTTCAGCTTTCCAAGGATTAGGTTAATAGGTTTGTACCATCATGGCCAGCACTGGTTACCTAATCATTATCATTACGAACTGGAGGCTCAATGCTACTGATGCCATGTATTCTTCTATAATGCAGTTTTGGCAATCATTTCTTCCTCACAAAGACTTGTATACTTCATTAAATTTCAACATGCCGATTTTCTCCATTGGGGCATAGAGGAAGCAGCAGCAGACTGGATAAGGATCACAGCTATGGGGTCAGATGTCCTGAAACTGGCCATGAAGAAGTAGCAGAACTGACAGCAGGTGAACTCTCACTGGCTGTGGAAGGGAAATGGGGGTGCATGGGTTGTTGAGGACTCAAAATGGGGACCACTAGAAGCCTAGATGGGCAGACCTGGTGGATTCTGCAAGAGGCTCTGGTTTCTATCTTCAGATACCAAAGGATTTGAGAAAAAATGGTAACAGAAAGCTCTTCACACTCTGGAAGGCACAGTGGGGAAGAAGGAGTTGACAGAGTCCAAAAGCAAAGGGGACTCCATTCTCTAGGGAGCAGTGATAGGGACCTTGATGAGACTGTGACCACGGGGCTAGACAGATGTCAAAATGAACAGAGGTGTTTTTGATCCTTCAGTCTATTTCCAGCACAGAAGCCTGAGTAATCTTGTTCAGGAATCAGACTACAGATTCTCTTCTTCCATGGTGTGGGGTTGCTTCTTTCAGTGAAACCAATGTCAGGAGAACATCCCCCATTCCCACAGCTCTACCCATAACTAGCCCTGTGGAGCCACTATGCCTAGGAGGCGTACCTGCCTCAGGTGCATCCCCAGGTAGGTATCTGGAGGCTTCATTCTTCATTCCACACTTTTCCCCCTGCCCAGTGTCATCTCAGACAGCATCACACCCCTGGCAACCCCATTGCAGTTGCAAACTGACCTCTGTTTATCATTTTTGTTTCTATTGAGCCCTTTTTTCTCCCGCAATATTTCAGTCTCTGTGTTGTGTTTCTTATCACCTGTCTCCCCCAGCAGAGGATAAACGCCATCAAACGAACACTGTTAATTTTGCTCCTAGCATCCAGCGCATCGAAGGCACTTGAGAATATTTGGGCCATGCATGAGGGAGACTTGTGAGTGGAATGGCTGCTGAGGGGGTGGATGAGTTTGGTTTTTAATTTTGTTTTGTTTTGTTTTCTGGTCTTGGTCCCAGAGCAGATGGCAGTGTTACTTCTGGGCTCGGGAGCTCACAGGGGAGGGCAGGTGAAGATGTTAGTTGGGAACAGGTGGAGCCAAGTTAACAAACAAGTTTAGCTTTTCTCCTTAGACTCTTACTGAGGGAGCACCCTTCAGGGCCAAAGAGCGCCTCCAAACAGCCAGCTAGGTGTGCTGGGTGGTGCTCCTGGGTGTCCTGCTACTAAAAATGTGGACACAGGCTGTAGACCTTTGCTCTCAGGCAGATGCTGAGCTTCGCACGCGAGCCTGGCCCTTTGCACTGCCTGACTTGGTCTACTTGCACTCTTGCAAAACCTAGACCATTTTTATCTCTAAAGACCCATCCCAATGCCCCAAGAGAAACTGGCCCTTTAGAGCCTCACTCCTGGTTCCCCTCTGCCTGTTAGCTTGACAGCACTGGGACCCATGCCCATTTCTGAGCTGGATGGCTCTTCTCATGCCATTTGTCACTTACTGGGGCACCACGTCCCCAGCCAGGTGGGGCAGGGACAAGCAGGCCTACCTCTGCCCCAGAGGATGGAGAAGGCTGAGGCATGCAGGCCCCAAGAGCCTAGTGCCATGCATATTTCCCCACTGTGGCCCCTGACCCTCCTGTAGACCACCTGGATTCTCCCCTCACCATTTCCTCCACTATCTGCAAGTAGCTCCTCAGCTACCAGCCCAGCCCCTGATTTTTCTGTGGTCTGCCTCTGTATACAAAACACTAGAAAGCCCCGGGAGCCCAGTGGGAGCTGCACGAGGGGTCTGCCAGGCTTGTAGCTTGCAAGAGGTGACATTAAAGGTGAGATCTGCGTGCTCACCAGCCACTCCCACCCTTAGATCAAGCAGCGAGAATGTGCATCATAGGCTGGTACCCAATCTGAGGGAAACAGAGTCAATCCAGTGGTGCCACTGGCCTTCCTGTCCATCATCGGGGCTGGGGTCGTTGTGCTTCTCATGAGAGCTTGGACTCAGGAACCAGGCAAGAAAAGCCACCAAGTCACCAACCAGCTGCTCTCCCTCCACCAAGCTTTCCTGGCACCCATTGGCTTGAAGTGGGAGAGAAAAATCTTACACACCCAATGTTTTCCTGGTATAAAATAGTGGAAAGGAATCCCCGTGGCCTGGGATGCAGCCCCCCAATATTAGCTATTATGCTGCCCCAGGATTCCTCTCAAGATCCTCCCTCAACAGGATAATAATCAAAACTGCATCATTTAAAACACTGCTTGGTCAATGAGTCTAGCAAATTTCTAGCAAGCTCTTACATATTTAATTAACCTATTTCTATTAATTTATATTTTACTATGGGGTTTGTGGCCTACCGGCAAGGTTCCACTTGGCAGCTTTCTTCTTTCTCCTCTGGTGGCTCCATGGCATCTCTCTGTCTCTACACACTCTCTCTATATATATCCCTTCAGCCTGGCTTTACTCTGTTAAGCCATTGACTGAAAGCAGCTTCTTTATTAACCAATGGGAATAAAACATATTCACAGCATACATCACCTCCCACATCAAGGTCCTATAAAAAGGTGGTGGTGTCTTCACCCTGACCCTGAAGGTGGTAGGTAGTTCCTTGGAGCCTTCACTGATCCTCCTTGGGATCCCCAGACACCACTCGTGGGTTCAGCATCTCCTCATAGACAAAGGTGAGTACTGGGGGGTCTTGGTTTGCCCCTCCTTCCCAAGAAAAGGAAGTTTGAATGATGGGCTGCTGGGTAGCCCCTCCAAGATGGAACAAACACTAAGATTCTTTATTGTGATCAGGAAATTCCTTAAGGGAGAAACAAGGCTAGACAACCAAAAGAATTTGCCTAAGGTCCAGTAGCCAGTGTCAGATCTTTAGATGGAAATGAGATACCCTACACTTTCAGGTCAACTCCCACTGCCTCACTGATTTCTGGGGGCTTCCCCGTTCCTGCACATGTAACCCCTTCCTCAGGATTGCCAATAGGGTAGAGGGCTCTCTCTGGGTGGGTAGGGTGGATAGAGGAGGTGCACTGAACTTTACTGTGTACTCCGTCCTATTTCAAAACTACCCCTGATAGCCTCCACCCTCCCAAAGGCTAGCATGGCAGAGCTGAGAGTTCTGCCGTGCTCAGCAGGAGCCTTGGAACCACCCACTGCTCAGGGGTTCCCTGTCCCACTGACTGACTCTTCCATCCTTGCTGGGATACAGCCAGTTTGATAGATTGCTAGCTGGTGGAAACAAGAGTTGTATTTCCCCTGGCTCTTCCATCTTACAAAGGCTAGAGGTTCCTTGGGATACCAATTATGTTGAAGGAGAAACCAAGGCACACCTAGGCTGGAGGTCTCCCCACTACATTGAAGGAACTGAGTCTCCAGTATGCTTTGTGAGTCAACTCCTCTGGAAAGCCCCTCTCTTCAAGGTGGCTGTAGTATTTGGGGTAGGAACTGTACATCTTCTTGTCTTATGTGATTCAGATCTTTTTTTCTTAGCATCTGCACTCTCTGAATTGGGCAATCTTTCTTTGTTTGTTTGTTTGTTTTTCCAAAACAGGGTTTCTCTGTGTAGTCCTGTCTGTCCTGGAACTCACTCTCTAGACCAGACTGGCCCTGAATTCACAGATCCGCCTGCCACTGCCTCCTGAGTGCTGGGATTAAAAAGTCTGCACCACCAGCTCCCGGCTGACTTGGGCAATCTTGTCTTACCTCTCTGGGTTACATCACTGAAGCCCGAAAGGTAAAGCGACTTCTTAAAACTACCAACTGGACTGCACTGCAAAACGACTCTCCCGGCTGGGCACAGCCTTAGGGCAGTCTGTATATTTGCCATTAAAGTGTGGCTCTGTGGAACTCAGAGCACTAGAGCTGAGAGAAGTGTGGCTTGGGCACTTATTTTCTGTCCCCTTGCATCCCTGTCCTCTACCATGGTTAAGTGGAATTCTTTAGATCCTGGGAGGAACAGAAAGACCTGAGAACTCAAATTTTTTGTTTTTCTAAGGAAGGCACCTGTAATAGTAGCTGGAAATCCCGCGGAATTTTCCCTAACAACTCTGAATCCTGACTCTGTTCCAATTGCTGGATGACTTGGGCAAGTCAGTGCCCCATTTGGAGGTCTATTTCCCCGCTAGACTATGAAGTGAGGCCGAAGGAGCAAATGATCTCTAATTCCCCAATAGCATGGCATCCAAAAAGTGTAGGACCCAACGGGACTGCTTGTGTGATTTGTGCTAATTGTGCAATTATTGGAATTGGTCGGGTGGTTCAAAGCTGTGTTTACACACAGACACTGCTT
The DNA here is from genome assembly GCF_014885135.2 of Alexandromys fortis. Taxonomy (NCBI): domain Eukaryota; kingdom Metazoa; phylum Chordata; class Mammalia; order Rodentia; family Cricetidae; genus Alexandromys; species Alexandromys fortis. The sequence goes on from NW_026067955.1 coordinate 662,886, forward strand.
AGGTTGCTGCTCATGGTGGATGTAAAGCTGACTTTAGGAAATACAAAGTAAATGACAGCATTGGGGGGGGGGGGATAGAGACCACAGACATTGGAAGTCGCTGTTTGAAATCTCACAGTAGCAGTTCAGAGAGGCTCTCTGGAAGTGAGTTGATGGAGAAGCGTCATCTGTCTATTAGTTAATAAAGAAACTGCCTTGGTCCTTTGATAGGACAGAAAATTAGATAGGCAGAGAAAACAGAACAGAATGCTGGGAGAAAGAAGCCGAGTGAGGTCAGTCGCCATGCCTCTCCTCTCCAAGATGGATGCAGGTTAAGATCCTTCCTGGTAAGCTACCATCTTCTGGTGCTACACAGATTATTAGAAATGGGTTAAGCAAGATGTGAGAATTAGCCAGTAAGAGGCTAGAGCTAATGGGCCAAGCAGTGTTTAAATGAATACAGTTTCCGTGTAATTATTTTGGGTGTAAAGCTAGCCGGGTGGTGGGATGCAGCCCGCCACTCCATCTCCAGTGAGTGGCAGCAGGAATATTCAAATTCCCTAGCTGTGTAACTTTGAGACTGTCACTCACCCTCTCTGAGTCTCACCGCAGCCTTCTTTGTAGGTTTGGGTTTGAGACTGAATAAGAAACGTCTGTGTGTGGGAGGAATATGATCAAAACCAAACCACAATTTGCTTCCAGGGTGCAGAGACTTCTCTATAAGAGCTCAGTCCACGAGACCCCCGCCTTTTTGTGTGTGTGGAAGAAGAAATAAGGAATTTTTGGCACAGAGTGGCAGCTCAACAAACAATCTCTGTCTCCCTCCATGCCCAGTGAGCAGCTCTAGGTGACAGGCTTCTCCTTTCCTTGACCAGCACGGTGACGCTTTAGGAAATCCGTCCCTCACCCTCAGTCTGATGACCTGTCTTTCCTTTTCTTGCCTCTCCTCTCAGCAGCCGCCTAGATCATGGCTTCCCTGCATGGACTTCTAACCTTCTTGTCAGCCACAGAGCTGCTCCTGGCCATCACCACCTTCTGCCTCGGATTCTGGGTGGTCAGAGCCATAAGGACCAGCGTCCTTAAAGGCCTGAATAGTCCACCTGGGCCCTGGGGCTGGCCCATCATTGGGCACATACTGACCCTGGGGAAGAACCCACACCTGTCTCTGACCAAGCTGAGCAAGCAGTATGGGGACGTGCTGCAGATCCGCATTGGCTCCACCCCTGTGGTGGTGCTGAGTGGCCTGGACACCATCCGGCAGGCCCTGGTGAAGCAGGGAGATGACTTCAAGGGCCGACCAGACCTCTACAGCTTTAATTTCATCAGCAATGGGCAGATCATGGCTTTCAAACAAGACTCTGGATCAGTATGGGTTGCCCAGTAGAGCCTAGCCCAGGATGTGTTGATGAGATTCTCCATAGCCTCAGACCCAGATTCTGCATTATCTTGCTACTTGGGAGTGGTGGGGGGTATGTGAGCAGGGAGGCGGAGTACCTAATCATAATGTTCCAGAAGCTGATGGCAGAGGATGACCACTTCGACCCTTATAGGTATTTAGTGATGTCAGAGGCCAATGTCATCTGTGCCATGTGCTTTGGTCGACGTTATGACCATGATAACCAAGAGCTGCTTAGCATAGTCAATCTGAGCAATGAGTTTGGGGAAGTTACTGCCTCTGGATTCCCAGCTGACTTCATCCCTGTCCTCCGCTACCTACCTAACTCTTCCCTGGATGCCTTCAAGGACCCGAATAAGAAGGTCTACAGCTCCATGCAGAAGTTAATCAAGGAGCACTACAGAACATTTGAGAAGGTAGAGGCTGTGGAGGAGCAGGTGGTGGTGGGAAGCAGCTCGGTCAGGGCCAAAACATCACAGACAAGCTTGAAGCCAGTGGCAGAGTACACTCCATTCTCACCAGGGCCCTAGAACTTTTCTTGGCTAATCCTTCTGTATATCCGTCAGACAAAAGCCACCAAATAGGAGTTCTGATCCAGTTCTTGCTGGACCAGGAAAAGTTAAAACCCTGTCTCCTGGACTCATAGTAGATAAAAATTTAAGAATGTCTAATACTAAGAGTGTCAGGCTCTGTGCCTCAAGGGTCCCGTGAGTTGGGGCCACCAGTTCTCTGAAGTAGGAAGGAGACTTGGAGAGGGAAAGGACAAGTAGGACAGCAGCCTCAGAGTGTCAGCTCTTGCACAAAGGTGCTAATGGCAGAGAGGGACCAGACCTAGATGGAGAGGTAGGGCTAGACTTGAGGTTTGTCTCACCTTGTGCTCCTTTGCCTCCTACGGCCACATCCGGGACATCATAGACAGCCTCATTGAGCACTGTCAGGACAAAAAGTTGGATGAGAATGCCAATGTCCAGTTGTCAGATGATAAGGTCATTAGTGTCGTCTTTGACCTCTTTGGAGCAGGTGTGTGCTCTTCAGTGAATCATTCTGTGCTCAGGTGCCCGAAGTTGCCACATCCCTAACTTCTCCCTCTGTTCTGTCCTGGTCAGGGTTTGACACAGTCACCACTGCAATCTCTTGGAGCCTCATGTACCTGGTGACAAAACCTAGGGTACAGAGAAAGATCCAGGAGGAGCTAGGTAGGTGGTGGTTCCATTCAGAGGAGTCTATGTGCAGGGACCCTGATAAAGTCTGGGCAAGCCCTTAATCCTCTTGAATCCCTGTATTCTGTAGACACAGTGATTGGCAGGAATCGGAGACCCCGACTTTCTGACAGACCTCAACTGCCCTATCTGGAGGCCTTCATCCTGGAGACCTTCCGACATTCATCCTTCCTTCCCTTCACCATCCCCCACAGGTCAGGCCATAGAGCTATTGGTATTTGATACTAGACCTTAGTTAATATGCACAGCCAGTTAAGGCTCCTGAGAGGGACATGACATGAGAGACAGGGGGCAGATTCTCCTGTGTCCCTGAATCTGACTAAGCTTCCTCTTTCCCCAGCACCACAAGAGATACAAGTCTGTGTGGCTTCTATATCCCCAAGGGACGTTGTGTCTTTGTGAGCCAGTGGCAAATTAACCCTGACCAGTAAGTTGACAGGGGCGGTGGAAACTCCTGGGTGGGCGAGGTCCATTCTCTCCTGGGCTTCAGACCCTCTTACCTCTCGGGGATTGACCTAACTGTTGCGTATAAGCCCCTGAACATCTACTTCAACTGCCTTCCTCTGCTTACAGTGAACTGTGCAGTGATCCAAACAAGTTCCAGCCTGAAAGTTTTCTCACCTCAAGTGGCACTCTAGACAATTAATATCATTTTATGTGTATGAGTATTTTTTTTTGCTTGCCTGTCTATTGTGTGTATGCATGGTACCTGTGGAGGCCAGAAGAGGGCATCTGGTCCCTTGGAACTAGAGTTACAAACAATTGTGAGCCACCCTGTGAATGCTGGGATTGGAACTCATGTCCTCTGAAAGAGCAAGCCAGTGCTCTTAACCATTGAGCCATCTTTCAAGCCCCTCTTTCACATTCTTAGTTTTGTTATTCTTGTTTTTCCTCTTTGGCTTTTTACCCCTTTTCACCACTAGCTTTTTCTTGATTCTTGTGAAATGTTTATGTGTATGGATTTTTTCCTGGAAAGTGTGTTGGGGGTGGAGTGCGAGGGGAAGGTGCAGGTTCACAACACATGTAACTGGAGGTTTCTTTCCTGTTTACTATTTCCTCAGTAACCACTCTAAGGCTAAATATTATTTACAAACTGTTCAAGCTATTAGCTTAGGCTTCTTATTAACTAGCTTATGTCTCTTAACAATTTTTATTATCCTATGTTTTACCATGAGGCTAATGGCTTGTTACTCATATCTTACTTCTCTGGTGGCTGCTAACATCTCCCAGACTTCACCTTTTCCCCCCGTGTCTTTGCTTGGATTTCCTGCCTGACTCTATTTTGCCTGGCTATTGGCCAAATCAGTTTCTTTCTTAATCAATGGTAATAAAACATATTCACAGCATACAGAAGGGCATTCCACATCATCTCCCCGTCTCTGTCTAATTAAAAAGGAGGGTTTTAACTTTAACATTGTAAAATTATATACAACAAAACAAGTATCAAGCAAGAGTAAAAGTCATAATAATTAGTCTATTTGTATTGGACAAAAATTTAAAAATATTCTTATCATTTATTCTGTCTTTGTGAGTCTAAAGTTTTATATCTAATTTGTCTTTTATCATAACTAAAGAAAACTATAATTATAACTATCTAGTATTCAACTCCATCAAACATCCCTGTAGGATATAATATTACCTACATAAATAGAAAATGCATTATAAGCAGCTTCCAAAATTCTAGAAATTACAGAAACATCTGGCTGCCTGAAGAGTCACCCAAAGTTCTTCTGTGAAGTTGGGACATCCATCTTTCAGCCCATAGGCCTAGAGTGATTGGCAGATTTCTCAGGGAAGCATGAAATTTGAGGGACTATCCTGCCCATTTTGGCAAAATTCATCAGCTTCCTTTTGTGTCCTGCAGAATGTCTGGCAGACTCCTTCATGAAGCAAGAACACTGAAGGAGGGGGCTGGAGAGATGGCTCAGTGGTTAAGAGCATTGCCTGTTCTTCCAAAGGTCCTGAGTTCAATTCCCAGCAACCACATGGTGGCTCACAACCATCTGTAATGAGGTCTGGTGCCCTCTTCTGGCCTGCAGACATACACACAGACAGAATATTGTATGCATAATAAATAAATTACCAAACTCCATTACAGATGGTTGTGAGCCACCATGTGGTTGCCGGGAATTGAACTCAGGACCTTTGGAAGAGCAGGCAATGCTCTTAACCACTGAGCCATCTCTCCAGCCCCTCCTTCTTTTTTTTTAGAAAGAGATTGACTGTGAACATTAACCATTTATAAACAACCTTCTTTAAATGAAAAAAAAAATTCTCAAACGATATTTTGGGAATTTGGGCATAGTTTTCTATACTACTTCTTGCTAATTGGCAGTAAACCAATCTTATGGAGACATAGCAAGAGAGTAGGCCAACCAGAGAGATGCTATGTAGCCACCAAAGGAGACAGATGCCAGATGCTTGGATAGAACCTTACTGATAGGCCACAACCATGTGGCAATACACAAATTAATAGAAACTGGTTAATTTGAGATGTAAGCTCTAGCCAGGAATACACTAGAACTGTTGGCCAAGCAGTGCTGCAATTAATATAGTTTCAGTGTGATTATTTCAGGACTAGGCAGCCAGGAAATAAACACGCAGCCTCGGACTACAGATTGACATGCCAATGTGGGGCTGACTACTTCCATGTAAGAACCTGAAAAAACTTGGAAAGAAATTCTAGACCCAAAAGAACAGAGTTAAGCATGGCTTCTTGGTAGCCAGCATTTTTTCCCAGATGGGCTCTGTTTGCTGGTGGCAAGCAGGAGAGCTGTGGCTTCTTTAAGAAAAGGCTTACTGACTCACTCAGCATTAGAAATGGCAGCTTCCTGATTCATGCTGCCAGCATGAACTCTGACTCTTTCAGGAGGCCAAGAACTTAAATGGGGTTTGTAAGCAGCATGTTGTTAGTAGTTTAATGGTGACATAGACCCGCTGTGACTCTGGAGCTGGAGCAACATGAATGGCTCTCAAAGGTAGCAAGCATGCCTCCGCCACGTTGGACTGGGTGGAAACAACAGGTAGGACAATAGAGTTGGTCCTAGCCACAGCTGCTTACTGACTGTCAAAAAATAATTACAGATATGCATGCAATAAGTATAAATTCAGATGGAAAAGACCTCCAAAGGAGACTCAGTGTGTTTAAAAGTGTACATAGCCTTGGGATATAGAAGAAAAAGAATATAGAGAGTTATAAAAAGAAGCAAATGATTTAAAAAATAAAACAAAGTCTTTAAAGAGACAGAGTACAGATAGTCATAGATTAAAGGAGTAAAAAAAAATAAACCACATAAAGATGGAAAATACAGAGAGTCTGGATTATGTACATTATTGTGTTTTCTTTGAATTTTTTTTTACTGTGAAGGAGCTAAGTACAGAGAGACATTTCATTTGTAAGGGCTGCTAAGCTAAACCAACATATATATATTAAAGGTATCGAGTTTGAAATTTGGGTCTAAAGAGATGTTGCTTTGGAAAAGAGGTTCTGCTTTTGTTTCCACAGAGGATGAGAACCTGTGGATTCCTTCCAGACTAAGGTGCTTTGATGGAACAAGAGCCCCTGAAAGGTCTCCGTAAACCCCTAAAATTATTTTACCCAACAAAAAGCAGGAAGCAGTTTGGAGAGAACTGTACCCAAATTCCCAAATATTGTTTATAAACGTTTGTTTACATTAAAGGGGGTTATGCTATATAAATGAATATTTTGCAATGATAGAGACCTTGATTTATTGATACAAATTTAAGGACAATTTTGTTATATGTGTATTTGTTCGTGATTAAGGTATTGTGTTTGTGCAGCTCATTTAAAATGTAATGTATAATTAAGAAATATAGGTTAATAGATAATCATCTATAATAGTCAAGCTTGTAGTTATGTTAGTTAGGTTTTCTAGATAGATAGAGATATATTTCAGTTAGATATGTATTCTTCAAACTTTTCAAAGGCTAACAGAATGTGACATTTAAAATGTTTTTAAAACTTAGGACTTTTCATGACAATGAGGCACATCTGCTCCCGGCAGCACCAATTACTTCAAGAAGAAGATGGGCATCAAAGAGGCTCCTTATGGAGTTTGCTAGCCATTTGGGCAAGAAACTGCTCTTGCCTGAACTGCTTAAAGTTATGCTGTATAAACTGGACTGCAGGACCCACAGAAAAATGACTACTGAACTTGCCTAAAACCATCCTTCGGGGTTCCTGCTTCATGAAAGAGTCTGCCTGACATTCTGTAGGACACAAAAGAAAGTGACTGACAAACTGCCAACATAGGTGGAACTCTTTGAAATTTCCTGCTTCATGGAAATGTGTGCCAGATACTATGGACTTGTAGTCTGAAAATGGATTCCCCAATGATACAGAAAAACTTTGGGTGACTGTCCAGGCAGCAAGATGTCTCTGTCAATTCCAGAGTTTTGGAGTTGATTGCAATGCACTTCCTGTTAACTTAGGGAATTTTATATCCTTCTAGGATCTTTGATGGTGTTGAAGATTAGATAGTTATAGTTTTCCTTAGTTATGATAAAAGATAGATTGGATATAAAAATTAGACTCACAAAGATAGATTAGATGATAGAATATTTTCCTTAATTTGCCAAATGTAAACAGACTAAATATTATAACTATAATTCTTGCTTGATAACTGGTTTGTTGTATGTAACCTTGTAATGTTAAAATTAAAACCTTCCTTTTTAATTAGACAGAAAAGGTGAGGTGATGTGGGATTCCCCTCTGCATGCTGTGAATATGTTTTATTGCCATTGGTGAATAAAGAAGCTTCTTTGGCCTATAATAGGGCAAAATATTCAGGCTGGAAAAGATATAGCAAGAGAGTAGGCCGAGTCAGAGAGATGCTGTGTAACTACCACAAGAGACAGATGCAGGATGCTGGATGGAACCTTACTGGTAGGCCATGCCCATGTGGTGGGTACACAGATTAATAGAAATGGGTTAATTTAAGAGGTAAAATCTAGCTAGGAATACATTAGAATCATTAGCTAAGCAGTGTTGCAATTAATATAGTTTCAGTGTGATCATTCCTAGTCTAGGCAACAGGGAAACAAACAAGTGGTCTTCACCTAGAGTTGTGTGCCATCTGTAACCAGAGGTTTCTCTCCCACAAGCTAATTCCCAAATAACCACTCTGAAGCTTAATATTAAATACAAACTGTTTGGCCTATTAGCTCAGGCTTATTATTAACTAGCTCTAATAACTTAACCCATTTCTATTATTCTATATTTTACCATGTGGCTTGTGGCTTCTTACCTCACATCTTGTTTCTCTGGTGACTTCTGGCATCTCTCAGACTCTGACTTCTTTTTCCCTGTGTCTTTGATTGGATTTTCCCTTAGCTCTATTTTGCCTGGCTATTGACCAAATGAGCTTCTTTATTAACCAATGGTAATAAAACATATTCACAGCATACAGAAGGGCATCCCTCAACAATCCCAATCAGCAGTCAGAAGGGTACTGAGAACTCTAGTTCCTCACATTCCTGGGACTAATGATGGTGTGTGTGTGTGTGTGTGTGTGTGTGTGTGTGTGTGTGTAAGCTATGGTTCTAAGCTTTTCCATGAGATCCTCAGTATCAAGCCCAGGCCGGCCTAAAGCTTACTCTGTGGCCCAGCCTGGTTTCTAGCTCAGACTCAAGTCTTCCTGGCTCAGTCTTTCAGGTGTCAGGATTTCAGGTATGTGTCATCACACCTGCCTGGACAAAGAATTTGTTTCAAATTGGTCTTTAAAAACAGATCAGGAAATGATGCAGAGAAAAGTGGGATGAGTCCATGTTATGGCCACTATTAGCAGCTTCTCTAGAATTTATGGAGTAAAAAGATGTAGTCAGAGGCTACTTCAACCGGCTAATTTAGACCCGAAATAATCACACAGAAACTGTATTAATTAGATCACTGCTTGGCCCATTACCTCTAGCTTCTTATTGGCTAACTCTTACATACTAATTTAACCCATCTCCATTAATCTGTGCATCACCACGAGGTCATGGCCTACCAGCAAAGTTTCATCATATCTGTCTCCGGTGGTGGCTCCATGGCTTCTCTCTGACTCCACCTCCTTTCTTCCAGCATTCAGCTTAGTGTCCGTGTCCTTCCCCGCCCCCCAGCTCTGTTCCCCCTGCTATAGGTCCAAAGCAGTTTCATTCTTCATTAATGGTAATCACATCATACAGAGGGAAATCCCACATCACAAAGACCTGAGATTTCCCTTGAAGTTGCATTTGTACCACAAACCACTTTCCAACCTGATTGCCTATTACTTCTGGTGGGGTCTGTGGGTTTGTGGTAGGTCAACCACTAAGGGAAGCAGTTTTCCCAAATGACCACACGGGGGCGGCGCAGACCACACTCTCAGGGCTACAGCCCAGACCAGTGGAAGCTAAGGGCAGGCAGATCTTGGTCAGAGAATTCAGGTGTGTGAAAGGAAAAGAGGATAAAACCAGCAGTTTAGCTGGGTGTTGTGATACACATCTTTAATCCTAGCGCTTGGGAGGCAGAGACAGGCAGACCTCTATGAGTTCGAGGTCAATCTGCTCTAATTATGAAGTTCCAGGCCAGCCAAAGCTACATAGTGAGACCCTGTCTCCAAAAACAAAAGGAAAACTGGCAGCTACAAAACAGTGAAGATGAAGGACTTTTCTTCTGCCCACAGTTCACAATCCTGATTCTGTTTGCTTATTTATAAATGGTGTCTCACTGTGCAGTTCATGGCTGCTCTAGAATTCAGAGTGGCCAACAACTCCTGCCTTCTGACTGCGGGGACTGAAGGTGTGAGCCCAGATGATTCTCAGTCTGTCTCTCTCTCTCTCTCTCTCTCTCTCTCTCTCTCTCTCTCTCTCTCTCTCTCCCTCCCTCCCTTCCTCCCTCCCTCCCTCTCCTCTGTGTCTCTCTCTCTCTGTCTGTCTTCTCTCTGTCTCTCTGTCTCCTCTCTCTGTGTGTGTCTGTCTCTCCCTGTCTGTCTCTCCTCTCTCTCTGTCTGTCTGTCTTTCTGTCTCTTTTCTCTCTCTCCTCTCTCCGTGTGTGTGTGTGTCTCTCTCTCTCCTCTCCCTCTGTCTGTCTCTGTCTCTCTCCCCTGTGCAGCCCCACTGTCCTAGAACTAGCTCTGTAGACCAGGGCTGTCCTTGAGGAACTCAGAACCAGAGTGCTGGGATTAAAGGCATGTGCCACCCCTGTCCAGTGCCCAGATTATTCCTGGTTTTGTTTGCTTGTGGATTTTTTGAGACAGGATCTTGCTGTGTAGTCCTCAGTGATTCCTCCTGACCTCATGTCCACTCCACTTCAGCCTCATTTTTAAAAATTTTGTTTTTCATATGTATAGGCGTTTTGCCTGCACGTATGTCCCCTCCTCTACATGCCTAGGTTGTGTGATCCTGACGCACAAGGAGGCCATCAGAAGAGGGTGGATCATCTGGAACTGGAGCCTAAGAGGATCGGGACCGGCCATGTGGGTGCTGGATTGAACCCTGAGGGGTCTGGAAGAGCTCTTACCTCTGAGCTGTCTTTCCAGCCCTGGATTCAGCTTCTTTTTCATTGTTGTTTCATTTGTTTGTTTTGTTTTGTTTTTGTTTGGTTTGGTTTGGTTTTTGGTTTCTCTGTGTAATAGCTCTGGATGTTCTGAGCTTTGTAGACCAGGCTGGCCTTAAACTCACAGAGATTTCCTGCCCCGCACGTGCTATGACTGCCAGCTCTGATTCAGTCTCTTGTGGCAGGGATTACAGTTGTGTGTAACATGGCTAGCTGGCTTCATTTTTTTTTTAATTTTTTTGTTTGTTTTTGTCTTTTGAGACAGGGTTTCTCTGTAGCTTTGGAGTCTGTCCTGGAACTAGTTCTTGTAGACCAGGCTGGCCTTGAACTCACAGAGACCTGCCTGCCTCTGCCTCCTGAGTGCTGGGATTAAAGGTGTGCACCACCACTGCCCGGTGCTGGCTTGAGTTTTTATTTCAGGTGTACATAGGTGAGAGAGTGGGACAATTTCCTCTGAACACAAGGGCCTACTATTGGAAAAAGTGTTGAATTTGAAGGACACTGTTCCAGCTTGACACTTTGAGGCAGTTCTCCTTCTGAGTCAGGAGTAACTTGAGACAGGGCTGCTGGGAAGCAGGGAGCCTGACTCAGGGGTCGATCCTTTGCCTATCACAGGAGAAGCTCTGGATTCAACTCCCAGATCTGAAAAAGAAATCTCCATCCCATACTCAGGAGGCAGAGGCAGGCAGATCTCTGTGAATTTGAGACCAGATGGTCTACATAGAGAGTTTCAGGACAGCTAGGGCTACTTAATAGAGAGACCCTTTCTAAAACAAACAAACAAACAAACAAAACCCTACACCACATAGACATCTATAACCTCCCATAGAAAAGTCCATCTTTCTTCTCTGCCTACATTACCTTATACTTGTTTTTAAACCATTAAATGGGATGTAGCTAGTACCTGGCCTACACAGATACCCAGGTTCCATCCCTAACGCTGCACA
>NW_026067955.1:674746-694503 GCF_014885135.2 Alexandromys fortis
CCATGAGAGTGTGTGTGTGTGTGTGTGTGTGTGTGTGAGAGAGAGAGAGAGAGAGAGAGAGAGAGAGAGAGAGAGAGAGAGAGAGAGAATACACACACACACATATACCATCACAAAAAAATCATAAATGGATGGACATAGTGGTGATCACTTGCAAGCCTAGGAGTCTGAGACAGGAGGGTTGAGATTCTGGTCTCAAAAAAGGGGGCTGAAAAAATTGCTCAGTGGTTAAGAGAACTTGTTACTCTTGCAGAAGACCTGGGTTTAACTCCCGGCATCCACGAGATGGTTTACAACCATCTGTAACTCCAGCTCAGGGAATCCAATGCCTTCTTCTGGTCTCCCCAGGCACTGAGCACATGTGGAACACAGACATACACGGAGACACAACACTTGTACACATAAACTCAAACAAAAACAAAACAAACAAACAAAGAAGAAAACCATATATATTGGTCTGGAAAAATCTTCACATCATGGTATTATTTGATGTAGTCTGTCATTTTTTAGTCATTTTAACTATTACTGGTATTAGTGGACTACTGAGCCATCCTAAATAACACAGAGAGAATTTCCAAATATAAATTGTTGTTGTTGCTATTGTTTAGTTCTCGGGTTTGTAAAAGAAGACTTGTTCATTTTCATTCTGTGTATACAGGTGTTTTGTGTGTTTGTCTGACTGTGTACTACATGTATATAGTGCTTGCAGAAGTCTGAGAGAGAGGGTATCGGATCCCCTGAAACTGGCGTTACAGACGGCCATGAGCCACCGTGTGCACACTGGGAATTAAACTCAGGCCCTGTGGAAGAGCAGCCAGAGTTCATAACTGTTGAATCATTTCTGTAGTCTTTTTCTGTTTGTTTATTTTATTTTGTGGCAGGATCCCAATGTGTAGCCCTAGGTTGGCCTGAACCTTGCCCTCTAGACCAAGATGGCCTCAAGTTCACAGGGATTCACCTGCCTCTGCCTCCTGAGTGCTGAGAACAAAGGTGGTGTGCCACCACTTCTGGTTGTTGTAGCGTTTTTTTGTCCGTTCTTTTCTTTTTCTTTTCAGACAGTCTCTCATGGGTAAGTCTTGGGCTTTTGGTCATCCCACCTCCATCCCGCAAGTCCTGGGACAGCAGATTTGTACCCACAAGTCAACCTTTCCATATGTTTACTAGAGTAGCATCGGTACAACAGTAGCAGCTGTGCCACAGCAAATCGCGTGCCTGCAGAGAGGCTGGGGCAAGGAGGTAAAGTGAGGAGACTTTCCTAAGTTATGTTGATGCAATGATCCTTGGCCACAGGCTCAATAGCAAGGACCACAGTGTCCAAGGTTGAGCAGACAGCGATGGGTGCATGTTCTCTCTGTGAGGCTGCTATTGACTGTGTGGGGTGGTGCCTATGACAGTCTCTTGCCAACAGTTTTTCTTATTAACCATTTGTGAAATTGTTCTTTCTTAATTTTACTTTAGTGTCTTATAATGCTTGACAAAAGCAATTCCACATTCTTTCATTCGTTCAATCATTCATTCATTCATTCATTCTTCTTTCCTTTTCTTTTGGAGACAGAGTCTCACATATAGCCTGGGCTGGACTTGAACTTTTGATCCTCTTGCCTCCACCCACTAACTGCTAGGATTATAGGTGTGGACCACCCTGGCAAGACTATGTTGATGTTGCTGAGAATAAAACCCAGGGCCTTGAGCATGACTGGCAAGCACTCTGTCACTGAGCAACATCCCAGCCCTCCGTTCTGATTTTGACCACTGCCACAAAAGTCCTTAAACAGGCCTGGTGGTACTCAACCAGACTTGTCAACCTGTGGGGCTCAGGTGATCCTATCACCTCACTCTCTCAAATAGCTGGGCTGTTAGAGCACGCCACTGCCCCCAGTCATGTTTTAATCACTTTTTAAAAAATTATTCATTTGTATTTTATGGTACAATGGTATTTTGTTTGCATGTATGTCTGTGCGAGGGTGTCAGATCCCCTGGAACTGGAGTTAGGGACAGTTATGCCATGTGGGTGCTGGGAATTGAATCCCGGGTCCTCTGGAAGAGCAGCCAGTGATCTTAAACTTCTGAGCCATCTCTCCAGCTCCCCCCTCCCCCACACACCTCTGCTTTTCTTTTAAAGACGGGGTCTCATGTAGCTAAGGCTGTCCTAAAACCCTTGCTATGTAACTCAGCATGACTTTGGACTTTGAGTCCTACTGCCTTTATTTCCTGCATGCTGGGATTAGAGGTGTGCTTGGTTTTAAAACCTCTGAGCAACAATCTATTTTTGAACATTTCAGTCATGCCAATCTGATGGGTAAAAACCGTATGTTTTTTGTTTTGTTGTTCGTTTGTTTGAGACAGGGTTTCTCTATGTAACAGTTCTGGCTGTCCTATAACTAGCTCTGTAGACCAGGCTGGCCTCGAACTCACTGAGATCTGCCTGCCTCTGCCTCCCAAGTGCTGGGATTAAAGGTGTGTGCCACCATCGCCTGGCTCAGCCATTGTTTTTGTTACAATTTTCTCTCTTGCTTTCCTTTTTAATGTTATAGCTTTTGGCCAAGTGTAGTGATTCAATACATTGCCTATAAGACCAGCAGTTGGGAGGATAAGGAGAGTTTCATGCCAGCCTGTTCTGCCTAGTGAGATTCTGTCCCAAGAAAACCAAAATAAACAAAGTAAGCAAGTAAATGGATAAATAAAGTTTTGATTTTTTTTTTAAACTTAGGCATGGTGGTTCATGCATGTCATCCCAACAGTCAGAAGGTTGAGACAGGAGTGCCATGAGTTTTATAACAGCCTAGGCTACCCTGCCTTAACACCCCCCCCTCCAAAATTTGTAAAAATAAAATTATAGTTTTTTTTTCTTTTTAAGCTAGCTGTGCAGTGTATTTCTATAATCCTAGCACTGATGAGGCTAAGACAGTAGGAGTGCTGTGACTTGGGGGCCAGCCTGGTCTATATATCGAGTTCTAAGATAGCCAGGGCTACAGAGGAAGACAATGTCAAGAGAGACAGAGAGAGAAGAGGAGGGAGGTGGCACTCTCCCCTAATCCCAGCATTTGAGAGACGGAGGTAGGAAGATCAGAAATTCAAAGTCAGCCTCATCTACGTAAGTTCCAGGCCAGCATGGACCACATGACTGCAAAACAAAACAAAAATAATGGGCCTTCAGGATGGCAGTTGGTAGAGGTGCTTGTTGCAAAGCCTGAAGGCCTGGGTTCTATTCCTGGAATCAATATGGCAGGAGGAACTGGCTCTACAAGATGCCCTGTGACCTCCACATGTATGCTATGACCCGCCTCCTTGGCCATCGTATACACATCATCTTAACTAATTGTTAAAAATCTGGGCAGTAGAAACATTGCCCAGCCTAGGTGAGGTCACAGGCTTAACCCAAGTTGGAAAAAAAAAAAAAAAGAGCTCATATTTCCTGGGGCCACCTGACAGAGTTCTAGCGTGGCCTAGTGGGAGGTGGCTTTGTACAATTTCACACCAGTCTGGGTTGGTGTGTGTGTGTGCACAAGGCCTGAGTTGTGCAGGATCTACTCTCCGTAGGCATGTGGGCAGGTGTGGCCAGGTGTGTGTCTGTGGGTGAGTGCACCAGGTGTGCATTCAAGTGGGCCAGCATGCCAGTCAGGTGTGTATGTGTTTGAGGCTGGGCATGTGTTTGTAGGTATGCCTGCCATCCTTGTGTCCTCGGGCCCTAGGAGCCTCCAGCTGGGATGGTGAGAACCCGGCGGGGGTGGCTGTGGGAGCAACTAGCCCAGACCTGGGAAGCCTTGGGAAGCTGTCTTTGCTTGTTCTGTTCCCTGGTAATAGTCACACGTGAGGCTGGGGAGACTTGGAACAGGTGGTCCATGCACGGGGGAGAAGGGTTCCTGCCCAGGGACTTGAGGGGTGACAGTGAGAAAATGTATACATGGGCAAGAACTAGTCAGACGTCAGCACCTCCCTACTTTGTTAATAAGGGCCAGATCAGGAGGGCTTATGGCGAGGATGGTTTCAGCCACTCCCCTAGCCCCTGCCATGTCTTTTATGGGGAAAATGGAGCCCCAGAGCCCTTGATCAGCAGCCCGCCAGGTGGGGTCCCTCTGAGCTCTCAGCTGGATGTGGACAGGCAGAGTGGGAGAGCTGTCTTCCCTCCCTGACCTGACTGTAAGGGCTCCCAGTCTGAGAGTAGAGAAAGCTGGGGGTGTAAGAGAAAGGGCAGTGCCGTCCTGCATATGAAATGGTGAGCTGAGTGCCAGAAGTCTTCAAGTATCCTCAATTCCAGGTGTCAGCCCTATTCTCTGATGCATTTCGGGGCTGTTATTTCGTCCCTTTGTAAAGAACAGGACCTTTGGCCTCTCCATGTCTATCCTTCCCTCATTTCTCCTGGCTCGGCTTCTAGGATCCAATGGTCTCCCGATTTGGCTTCCTTTCCTAGGCCATTCTTTCTGTTGGTCAGTTCTCAGCACTCATGGAGACTGCCCTGGGCCAGGACACACAAGGGACACACAGACAAATGAGAGCAGGGATCTGGGCTCCCATGAGGCCCCCGACCCAGCTGCAGACCCAGAGATGCCTAGTGGGGATGCCTTTCTCTGAAGGAAGGCATGGGGGAAGCCAACTCAGGTCATATAGACAAGAGAAGCTAAGAGAGAGAGGCCTGGAACAGAAAGAGAGCCCTGCAGCTCCTGCAGGGCTGACGATAAGGGGGCGGTGACCTCTCCCACCAGGAGATGAGTTTCCTTCCCAAAGTTCCTTCTCACGCGATGTGCCGGAAGGGGTTGTCGACCTATTGTTCCCTAGCACGCTATCACCCTTCCAGCCCTTGCCAGCATTTGGGTGGGTAGGCGTGGGAGGAAGTGAGCTGAGCCTGGGTGCTGGCAAGACCCCAGTGCAGAGGGTGCAAGTCCTGGGATGCTGGCTCACACGTGTATCTGAGGGGTATACAGCTGCTCATGGTATGCATATAGGTTTGCTCCTACACTGAGAACACCTTTCCCAGTGTTTCTGCTGTGTTTGTGGGTACACACACACACACACTCACCTGAGGCCTGACACTTTATACATACTCTCATTAAGCCTCTTACCAGCCCTGTGAGTTAGGCTTATTATCCTCAGTTGCAAGATGAGAAAATCCAGACTCAGGTTATGCAACTAGCTAGTGAATTTGAGCCAACCACCTGCTTATCACTTTCCACTTCCCAATCCCTGCTGAGGTGAAACACTCTTTATTTGCTAACCGGGAACAGAAGTGCAGAGATGAAGGAAGGGAGGGGCATGAAAAAGCAAACAAATGTCACCTTATTGTCCTTCTAAAGTCATAGGCAGGCAGGCGGGCAGGAAAGCACAGGTGGTCTCGGTAAAGACCAGAGGCTGTTTTCCTCCTCAGAAGGAGGTGAGCTGTACCAGGTGTGTTTCTTGCCTATAAAACCTGAGAGAAACCAGAGGACCCTGTGAACTGTGCCCTGGGAGAGGGATATTCAGAAAGCAGGACCTTAGGTGACTAGCTGAGGGGGGTGTTTCGTTAAGAGCTGGGAAGTTCTTAGTAAAGTGGAGGACAGACTCGGAGACTGACTCTTTGAACTCACCCTGGTCTGGGAGAAGCAGCGTCTGGATTCCTCAGTGCAAATGGTACTCTCACCGGTTACAAACAGTTCGCCTCATCCAGAGATTCCTTTGCCAACTGGAAAATCCTTGCTCGGGGAGAAAATTGCCTTAGGATGAAATTGACCTGGCAGATTTGGGTGAGAGGAAAGTTAGTGAGTGGGTTCATTTGCCTAGGTACCAAGGGGGAGACATGACCTTGAGGATAAAACAACCTATAAGGAACTCGTGGCCTAGGGCCACAGCTCCTTCCGAAAGGACAAGCTGCTGTGCCCTCAAAGCAGCAGGGTTGGCCTGGGAACTATCAGTAGACCCTATCTTGGGTCTTTAGGTCTGGCTGAGAACTAGAGTGAGCTAGGTTTGCACTGCTGTCGGGAAAAACCAGGAAGGTGACCGCTGGCAACCCCTGTGTACCTCTGGTGGCCTTCTTCTGTGATACCATCCCCCGGGGGCCTATTGTATTGGGTTCACCTGCCAAGGCAGTCTGGCTATTGTGATTAACCCCCCCCTTCCTCAATCACTGAATTATAGTTCCCAATACTGGGGATGGGGTGGAAGCTGACCTAAGCAATCTAAAAGAAAGACCTGATTGGTGGGAGCTGCTTAAGATAAAGAGCTAGGAATCTGAGATGTACAGACATGGGGACCAGAGGAGTCCCTCAACCTCCATGGGGAAACAGAGGCAGGGTCCCAACTCAGGGCCTTTTCTACCATTTCTTCTTTGCTCAAATTGTCAATGCCTGGTGTGCCATACTTCAGTGTTAACCCACCTCATGGAGTGATATGATGTCTGCCCAGGACAGACCGAGACAAAACTGGCTCCATATGCCCCTTACCAGCTGTCAGTCAGGAGTGGTGAGTGAAGGAACAAAGTCTCCTGTCCAATTCTTCCTACCTTGGCTCTGGCCAGAGCAGTGCCCTAGGTCACCTGGTTGAAGATTGACCATCTCCAGTCCATGTGCGGTCAGATTGATCCGTAACCATTAGATAAAAATCAACAGATCAGTTTTGAAACTTTACGGGAATCTGGGCCTTGCTGACCTTGGATTGGAGAAGTATGGTGATATCCACCGTTGCCTCTGAGGGTTTATACATGCCGCTGTGGTACCCAGTGCATCAGTCCGTGCTCTCCAGAGGAACAGCAGTGCTAGAACGAATACATATCATGAGATACAGTTAGCTTAGACAACAAGGGCTGTAAACACCAGCAAGAAGCAAAAGTGGAGCCGGGTATGGTGATGGTGGTACACACTGGGGAGGGAGAGGCAGGAGGATCTCTGAGTTTAAGGCCAGGTCTACAGAGTGAGGCCCTGTCTCTAACCAACCAACCTGTCTCACAGAACCAAAACCCAAACAAAAGAAGTGACGCCAACAGGAAAAACAGTGGCTTCTTTTGTTTTGTGGTGGGTGTTTTGGCTGCATCACACACTTGCCTAGTGCCCCAAGAAGCCAGAGGATCTCTTGGAACTGGAGTTACAGCAGTTGTTAGCCATCACGTGGGTGCTGGGCATCAAAAGAGCAGCCAGTGCTCTTAATCACGGAGTCATCTCTCTAGTACCACCCCCACAGACCTCTTCATCAGCTGCCCTCCACCAGCTGCTGCCTATCCACTCTGGGGCCATGCAAAGATGTGTTTCGTAGTTGATTCCAGATCCAATCAGGTTGCTCAAGATTAACCACCAATATGTGCCCCTTGCACAGCAGTGGTTAAAGTCCAGCCACTTTCTGATTGGATTTGAAGCTATGCTAATAGCTCATAGCTGGCAAGCTCCTAGGCTCTGGTGAGATCACTGCTACTGTAGTTTTGCTGAATGGATGTGTTGTCAAACTGCCTTCTAAATGTTTTTATTTATGGCCATGGATTAGGGCTCTCCCCACTTTGAAAGAAGCTTGTTTTACAGTCAATGCCGAGATGTAGAACTGGTCAAAGAGCTAAGAATAAGTGGCTGTTAAATGCTCAGCCCCAAATGTATCATTTGATGTGAGGCTGTATACATGTAAGATTGGTTCATCTACATCAACCGTTTGAAGGCTTGGAGAAGAGGAGGTGGAACATCTGTGAGAGCTGAGGCCATGATAGGGTGCTGCTCACAGCAGCTCTGGTTACCTGACAAGACCAGGTCAATCAATGCTCAGTCATAAATGGGAGAGGGGATCGTGAGGCGCCATCCTTTTCTGATATTAACAGTCAACAGTTCCTGGAGGAGGCAGAGACATTTTTCCTAGTGGTGTAGCCACTTGTAAGTTTTCCAAGCTCCTGTATAAAACAAACAAACAAACAAAAAAATCTGTCACCTGTGCTCATGGAAGAAACCCTGGTCAAAGAAAGACTGGTGGGGAAGAGGAAGGGAATCAGTGGGAGCCAAAGGTGATGAGATAGGGTAGGGTGGGGTGAATATGCTCAGATACACAAAACACACCTATGACAATGTCATAGTTGATGCCTGTTACCACATATGAATAAAATGTCACAGAAACATTAGCTATTATGCCCAGGTAGTCTTCCACTAGCCTAAAGGCTCTGAAGCACGGTCCATGCCTCTCAGACTGGAGCCATGCCTCTTCTCTCAACAAGGAGTGGAGAAGAAGGCCGCTGCTCCCTGCTCTCCAAGAGCTGGGCTTTCCTCCTCCTTAGTGGGCTGTCTCGGAGCAGGGGCTTTCCTGTGGAACTCTGTCCCCTTTTCCATTTTGAAATATCTAGGACTGGGCTATGGCCTGATCAGTCTTGGAATCCTGGGGCAGCAGTCTCTCACTTTAGAATGAGATTGCCCGGGGTTAGAGATGTGCCCTTCTGAGTCTAGGAGATGAGCTGGTCTCCTCCTGTCTGGAATTCCTTGAGGAGTTTGACTTGGGTTTGAAGATAGGCGGGTCATAGGCAGATGGAGCTCCAGAAAGGGGCTCCATTGCTCCAGAGTTTATCACAGGTTGGCCCTGCTTTCACCTCCTAAACTTTATTATTACTACTTTTCTTTCAGGAAGATCTATCTTATTTTTAAATTGTGTATAGTTGTTTTGAGAGGGCCAGGGAGCCAGACCAGAGCCAAGAAAAGTTTCTAATAGGCCCTGCCAGGGACCGGGCCTTAGTTTCGGTTTCCTGGAGCTGTTTGGAGCTGAGCAAGCAGTTCTTAGGAAAACAACTCAGGAGCAACCAATCCTCAGGCACCCCACAGCCTTCTGCTAGCTAAAAACAGCTTCCTACTCTGCTGTTGGGAAGACCCTAACCACCAGAGAAACCTACCAATCCTATGAACGTTCTGTTTAAAGTCACCAATTAGCCCCCAGACTAACCTCCCCTCCCTGGAGTTCCCTTAATCTTCTTTAAAAGGAGCCTGCGAGTGTCTCTTGTTGTTGCTATTTGCCATCCCAACATGTTGGCAGTTTTTAATAAACACTCTTGCTGATTGCATACAACTGATGGTCTTCTGTGGGACTTCTCACGGACTCTGACAGTTCGTGTGTATCTGTGTGTCCATTGTGTCCGTGGTGTGTGTGTGTGTGTGTCTGTGTGTGTGTGTGTGTGTGTGTGTGTACTCACTGAAGTCAAGGCTTTTGGCCCCCTGGAGATGGAGTGATAGGCAGTTGTGAGCCTCCCAATGTGCCTACTGGGAAATGAAATTCCAGGGGAGCAGCACCATTATCCAGAACTTTGTATAGAGTTGACCAAAAGCTAAGCTGCATACTACGTGAAGAGGTGATTGTGGGTCAAAGCATCTGTCAGTCTTTCCACTTCTTCCCCAATCCTACAAAGGGTTCATACAGATGTTCCATTTAGTACTAAGCATTTGACAGTCACTTTGACCAGCAGTTAGGAGCTCCAACATTATTTTTTTAAAATATGTAATCCCAAATATTATTTTTTCCAAGTCACAGAGAACCATGATATTGCTATCTGTTGTTGGGTGATAACCATTGGACAAACCTCTTTGGAAATAAGTCTATCTCATTTTTATTTCAGCTTGGAAAATCATAACTCGTAGGACATATTTGTTTGGAACTTTATGAGTCATAAAGATATCAGAAATGAACTAGAGGAGCAAGAGTAGAGATGGAGCCTAACATGGTGACACATGCCTTTAATCCCAGCACTCTGGAGGCAGGCAGGTGAATCTCTGAGTTTGAGGCCAACCCAGAACACAGAGAGCGTTCCAAGCAGTCAGGGCTACAAAGAGAAACCCTGTTTCAAAACAACAACAACAACAAACCAAAACAGGCAAATAAAAGATCGCGACAAAATATGTTCCTTTTACCATGTAAGTATGCAGTTAAGGGTGTTAAGGTCATCTATAATGCGGTCCAACACTGACAGCCATCTGCTTCCTAGAATGTTTTATAATCCTAAACAGAAATTATATTCCTTAAACACTAAGTATAAAAAACAAAAACAAGAAACAAAACAACAAAACCCAACTTCTCATTTTTGCCTCCTCTGAATCCCTGGGAACCCCTTGTCCTTATTCAGTGAATTTACCTACTTTGGGCTGACCAGTGTTCCTTTCTGTGAGCTGACCACATGTGTGAGTCCTTGTTCATGGCTGTGTTTAAATGCCTCACAGGGGTCCACTAGGGAGGAAGACTTTACAGGGATTACAGTTTGAGGAGACACACTCTGTCATGGTAGGGAGCGTATGGAGGGGCAGGAGTGGTGTGGTCTCATCATAGATAAATCTGTGTTTATCTTCCTGGGGGACTACTGAATCATTCTTCACAGAGGCTGAAACAGAGTGTATTTCCACCAGCAACATATGAAGGTTATACTTTTTCCACATGCTCCCCAATACTTATCATGTTCCATTTAAAAAATTAGTGACATCCTACTTATAAGAGTTGGCTTTTATCAACATGACACAAACTAGAGTCATTTGGAAATAGGAAACTTCACTTGAGAAATTGCATCCCTTAGATTTGCCAGTGGGCATGTCTCTCAGACATTTTCTTGATTAATGATTGGTGTGGGCAATGCCACTCCCCGCCAAGTGGTCCTGAGTTGTGTAAAAAAGCACCAAGCCAGGAAGCAGTGTTCCTCTATGGTCTCTGTTTGAATTCCTGCCTCCAGGTTCCTGTACCTTGAGTCCCTGCCTTGACTTCCCTTCATGATGGACTCAACTGTACGTGACAAGTTGTGCCATGAATGGCTTTTAAATTTCTTTGTTTACTGAGACAAGGTTTCACTTCATAGCCTTGGCTGGTGTGAAACTCTTAATGATCCTCCTGCCTCAGTCTTTTAAGTGCTGAGATTTAAAACATATGCCACCACTTCTAGCTAAATTTGATTTTGTGGGAGCAGATTTTGCTATGGTGCCCATGCTTATAGTGAACTCCTGTCAGTCTCCCGAGTGACTGGGCCCACAGGTGTTTGCTACCCACCCCACCCTATTGTGGTTTTCACTTCTGTTTCCCTGGTGACTTATGGTATTGGACGCCTTGTCTTATGTTCATTTGTCAATAATATATCTTTGAAAGATTTATTTATTTTTATGTGTATTGTTTCTTGCCAGTATGTATATCATATGTATATCATATGCATGCCTGGTGCTTGTGGGGATAAGAAGAGAACATCAATCCCCTGGAACTACAGTTATAAATGGTTGTGAGTGACCATTTTGTTGCTGGGAATTGAACCAGGGAGAGCAGTCAGTACTCTTAACTGCTGAGCTATCTCTCCAGCCCCAATTGTTTATCTTTTTAAAAGAAAAATTGACTCAAGTCACTTGTCCACTTTTAAACTGGGGTATCTTTGAATTATAGAAGGTCTTTACATGTCCTTGACATGATATATGTTTTGCA
Source organism: Alexandromys fortis (assembly GCF_014885135.2). NCBI lineage: Eukaryota > Metazoa > Chordata > Mammalia > Rodentia > Cricetidae > Alexandromys > Alexandromys fortis. The sequence continues at coordinate 686,108 of NW_026067955.1, forward strand.
ATTATCTTCCATGCTATGAGTTCTTTTTCCATTTCCCTGTGTGTGTGTGTGTTGTTTGTGTGGTTGTGTGTTATGCTGTGTGTATGTTTGGTGTGTTGTGTATATGTGCACGTGTGCTTGGGGGTGTGCACGCCCAACCAATGCATGTGCATTCAGAGGCCAGAGAAGTGTGTCAGGGATCTTGCTCTGTCACTCTGAGCCTTATTCCTCTCAGATAAGACTGCTTACTGGACCAGGGAGCTGGCTGTTTGGCTAGGCTAACCAGTAAGCTCCCAGATCTATCTGGCAATGCCCCATAGCTTTGGGGTTACAGGGAGATATGGCCATGTCCCCCTGTTCTATGTGAGTCCTTGGGATTTAATCTTAGGTTCTTACGCTTGCACGGCAATCACTGGGCCACAGAATCATCTGGCCAGGTCCCTGTCTTCACTCTCCAGTCAACCCACATACATCTGAGGTTGTGATTCTCCCCTAACCATGAAAAGTCACAGCTTCTACTTTTTGAGGATAGGACATAGGGACGACATGTCCACCACAGGCTGGTTCCTTCCTCTCTGTCCATTTTAAGTATTCAAAGACTGAAGTCCTAGAAGAAGGGAGGAAGAGAAAGCAGGAAAGAGGAGCCACATTAACTATGAGGAAACAGAATGAGGGCTGCTTGGAGTCGCAGGCTCAAGCAACCCAGGTTTATTACCCTACAGACCACACGAGTGAACTTTGAAAGCACTGTGTGAAGTGAAAAGAGCCAGTCACAGACCACACATCATGGGGTTTGTGTGAAATGGCGACAGTAGGCAAATCTACTGTCAAAAGCTGGATTGGCATCTGGAGGGGCAAGGGAGACAGGTTAGGAGGAATAGTCATGAATCTTAATGGGTATAGATATGGGGGTTATGACAGACAATATTCTAAAATTGATTGGAAGTGAATTATATGGTGAAAGAATTGTACTCCAAAAAAAGCTGTCATTTAAAAAGAAGGGAAGGAAACAAAGTTGGTGGTCCATAGATGCCTCTTCCCAGCCTCGGCCATCTTCACTTGGAAAAGCGTGGCCACGCCTGAAGGTGTTTGCAGATCGGAGGCTTCATGGTCAGCCCGTAGGTTGGTGTCAGGTCCACCTTGAGGCCTGGTGGCACACTGAACTCCAGCTGCTGCAGCAGGATGGCTAAGAAGAGGAAGACTTCCCACTTGGCCGGGGTCTCTCCAATGCACCGACGCTTTCCCAGGCCAAAAATCATGACTTTTTCACTCAGAGTCTTGTTGATGGCTGTGCTGTCCTCAGTAAGAAACCGCTCTGGACGGAACTCAAAGGGGTCTTCCCACTGCTTCCTGCAAGAGGAACAGAAAGGACCTGAGTGGGTGGGCTCTGGGAGGAAAGGGGAGCTATGTCCTCCCAGCTTCTGTGAAAACTTGGTGTTAGAAAAGACTGAGGGTAACAAGAGCCTGTGGGGAAGGTACCAGACTCCATGTTTATCTCCTTTGGGATGGTTCTTTTGTGTTTATTTGCTTTCAGACTTGTCTCCTGGGTCTAAAGTTGGCCCTGAACTCCATAGATGACCCCAGGTCACCTTGTTTGAGATTCTGACCCTTCTGTATCTACCTCCAAGTGCTGAGATGAAGGCCTGGGCTTCCACACCTGGTGCTGGGGATGGACCCAGGCCTTGGGTACGGTAGAGGGCACTCTACCCACAGAGCTGCACCTCCCATCATGGTAGTGCTTCTGAAAATAACATTCTCTCTAAAATGACCCACCATAAGGAGCATGGATTTTGATTATTTTTAATTTTTATTGAATATTTATTTATGCATATGAATGCTCTTTCTGCTTGTATGCCACCATGACAGAAGAGAACATCAGATAGAAGAGGGCACCAGATCTCATAGATGGTTGTGAGCTATCATGCGGTTGCTGGGAATTGAATACAGGACCTCCGAAGGAGTTGGCAGTGCTCTTAACCACTGAGCCATCTCTCCAGCCGATTATTTTTAGTTTTTAAATTATAATTTTATTTAAATCTTCATGTGCATGTGGAGGTCAGAGGACAACATGCAGGAGTCACTTCTCCCCTTCTCCCATGTGGGACCTGGGGATTGAACTCAGGATGTGAGGTGTGGAAGCACATGCCTTTACCTGCTGCATGATTCCCATGATGCATGATAGTGGTTGGTTTTGTTGTGTTGGTTTTCAAGATAGGGTCTCTCTGTGTAGCCTGGTTGTCCAGGAACTCTCTGTGTAGATCAGGCTCGCAGAGAATTCAGAGATCAGCCTGCCTCTGCCTCACAAGTGATGGGATTAAAGGCGTGTGGGAACACCACCAAATGGTTGATCATAGTTTCAATACTCTTTTGTATTAGTTCCTTTTTCTTTCCTTGATGTAGTTCTGGGAATTGATCCTAGGGCCTTCCACATGACATACACTACCAATGTTTGTTCCTTCAAGGAAATAATGTGTTATCTAAAGAAAATTTCAAAAGGGATAACGTGTTTCTCTCCCTCCAATTTCCAAAAGGCCAGTGGGAAGGGAGATCACTGGCTTGCTTGGCTAATGTTGTTATAATCTGGTACTAAAAATAAACTATACACATGAATGGGGTTCTATGTCAATATGTCCTGGTTTGGATGGATCAGTCGGCCTGATTACAGATTAGAGTGGAGTTTTTTAGGGAGGTCATTAGACCATTCCCATAAGTCATATGAAGTATCCTCATTATCCATCCAACTGGGACCTTGGGACATGGGAAAACTTTCTAATCAATTTCTCCTTCCTTTTTTCCTTCCTTCCTTTCTTCCTTGAGACAGGTATGCAGCCTAGGCTTATCTAAAGCTCAAACTGGCCTTGAACTCACTCTAATCCTCCTGCCACAGCCTCCTGAGGAGACTGGGTTACAGGCATTCGCCATCCACTCCAGATACCTAGTTAAGTTCTTCTGTACCCTGAGTTTGAGGAAGTGGCTCTAAGTTTTGTCACTTGGGACAGGCTATGTAGCAGTGAGTGTTGGTCCTTATATAAGCAGTTCCCGAAGGGACAGACAACCTTCCTGATACTGAGCTTTGACCGTCCTGTCAGGTCTAAGTACTCACTCGTCGTGGTTGACCTGCCACTGGTTTATGAAGACACAGCGCTCCTTAGGAATGTGGAAGCCATTCAGTGAGGTGTTCCTCGTTGTGCTGAGAAGAGAAGAGAGCTCTGTCCGGTCAGGGCTTGGAAAGGCTGTGGTGTGGCATGTTTCTCCCTCCACTGCATCCCAGTGTGTCTGGTTACCACAGTCTCCAAGCCCCATCCTGGAAGGTCATGTGAAGGGCAGGGAGTATGGGGGGATTATCCTTCCTTTTGCCGGGATCCTATCCTACAACTTCAACACTTTTTTACTAGACTTTTCTAGTGCTCAGATGTGCACTGGGGCAGTCTCTGAAGCCAAGATATCAGGGAATAGGCCTTGCCCTGGGGAGTCTGCAGATTTTGTACCAGGATTAACAAGCCTATGGGGTGGACAGAGGTGAATGTTCACTCTCACAGTCGGGGAACTTGGGCTGTAAATCTTACAAATCCTCGGAGGATGAAGTTCTACTTGGCTGATAGCCAAAAGAGGCTTATAGATGAAAGAAGACTCATGTGTCAGGATTGACCTTTGGTAAGGGTAGAGTTTGGGAGCCAGATAAGTGGACAGACACCTTTCCAGGCAGAAGGTCTGGTTTAAGCAAAGTTGACAGGTGGCTGGATTACCCTTGTGAGGGACAGTGAGGAGGGCCTGGCTGGTGCAGAAGATTCCATAGGGAGCAAACACAAGTGGAGGTGAGTGACTGCTGAGGCCATAGCGACTGGACTGGGGGGGGGGTTAGACCAGAGATTGATGGGCTCAGATGTAGAAATTACCATGCTCAGGAATGAGATACTGCCTGAGTTGTTTCCAGAGCTCAGAAACAGGGTTGGTGAACAGTATGAAAACTTAGGGTCACAGAACATGACCCTTACCTGTGGGGGATGGTGAAGGGGACAAAGGATGTGTATCGGAAGATCTCCAGGATGAAGGCCTCCAGATAGAGCAGCTGAGGTCTGTCAGAAAGCCGTGGTTGCCGATCCCTGCCAATCACTGTATCTGCAAAGCACAGGCAGAGCTCATGGGGTGTTGTCTGCTCCACACATATGTGTCCCTATTATACTAGGATCACTCTATATTGGCTATGTTTACTCACGTTTCTGAGACCCCACGATCCATCCACAACTCATGTACACAGGTGGGGGATGCTATGTTCCTAAGACTTACACATAGTAGACACATGAACAGGTATGGTCCACCCACACCTTATGTGCACAAGTGGGGGATGCTATGTCCTAGGACTTACACATAGTACACACATGAACACGTGTTTGTAGATCTACATGTGACCTGGAGGCTCACGGCTTCTCTGACTTGAGGGTCGAGAGCAACACATACCCAGCTCCCTGTGGATCTTCCTCTGCACATTGGGCCGTGTCACAAGGAGCAAAAGGCTCCAGGAGATGGCTGTTGTGACTGTGTCAAATCCTGGGCAGCAGGGAGTGGGGAGAAGGAGAAAGGACAACAGGGAGAAGGAAAGATTTAAATGAGCTTTGCTATAAACGGAACAAGCCTTATCCACTTGGGCTTCTACCCTTGTGTATCCTGAGGGAAGGGCTGAGTCCTCAACAGAAACTTGAAGCCAAGCATGGTGTCTTATACCTAGAATCCCAACACTAGCCTAGTCTGAGGCAGGAGAATTGTCACAAGTTTGAGACCAACCTGGGATACAGGGATGAGACTTTGTCTCAAACAAAACAAATCAGAACCAAAGAATCCAAACTCAAAACAAAGCAAACAAACAAGAACCTCAGAGATGCTTGTTTCATAGCCAATGGCTGAAGGTATAGACCTGGACTCCAGGTTGTAGAACCCTTTTACTTTCCAGGCAGGGAAACCCAGGCCCAAAAGGAGAGGGGCTTGGTTGAGTTTCTCCCAGGAGTTAGTTACACAACATGAAGTCACACCTTGATCTTATGGCAAGTGTCTGTCCTGTGTCACCTGCCATGTGGTTGGTGAGTTAGTAGATAGGGTGGGTATGGGTAAATAGCCACTGATGGAGAAAGGGGCAGGGGCATGGCTCCTACCAGCTCCAAAGAGGTCATTGACAATGTTGACAATCTTCTCCTGAGGGATTCGGACACCATTGTCTTTGGAGTTCTCAGTGTGCTTGAACAGGGCACCTGTGATGTCCTGGATACTGTTCTAGAGGACACAAGTTTAAGGGAACTTTGGCATTTTGATGGCCAAATGCCAGACCATGCCCCATCCCATTTGAGATGTCCCCAGTGCCTAGGAACTGCATTGCCCTTAGGGAACTGGGCTGGGACACCGAGTTTTGAACTGGCATCAGTGCTAAATAGAACATAGTCATTTCGTATGCCACCAACCCTTCTTCCCCTATCCACAGGGATCTGGTTTCAGAGAAGGAAGAAGTATGTGTGAATCAGGAAAGAAAAGTGACCCGAAGCTGGAGCTTAGCCCCTGTTGAGGTTCATGTTCCTGCAGAACAATGGCCTTTAGATGAACAATACCCCATATTGCAAAGCTCTGCCAAGGCTCCAGTCACCTGCCCCTGTTTTCTGGGGTTTGGAGAAGCCCCCAGGGGGGGGAGCAGTATTGTACAGGGCATGACTGCAGGATACAGGTGCTCCGAGTGGTCCTGAGACTTATTAGGTCTTGGCAGCAAATGGCAATTTGAGTACAGTGGAGTAGGATGAGAGAGGATTTCTCTGGGCCTGTGAGTGATGTGTTTACTCTCTGCCTCCCGGTCTCACCTTGTTGAAGTCTTGATAGTGCTCCTGGACGGTCTTCTGTAGGAACAGCACAAATTTATCATTGAAGTTCTTAAACCTCTTGAGGCCTGGGTTGGGCAGGTAGCGCAGGATGGGGAAGAAGTCCACAGCATTCCCTGATGAGACATTCTCCACAAAGTCATTGCTGCTCTTCACGATGCTCAGCATCTCTTCGCTCTTCCGGGGGAAGTTCTTCCCAAAGCACATGGCTCCAATGACATTAGCCACTGATTCCACCACTAAGTTGACAGGTTCAAAATGCCCAACTTCTTACATCTGCTTCTGGAACTTGCTGACTAGATGGTTAGCCTCCTTGCTCACATGCTCCTCTAAGTAGCAAGAGGATGATGAAATAGGGTCTGAAGCTATGGAGAAACTCTTCAGAGCATCCATGGCAAGGCGGCGGCGGGCAACCCACACAGGTCCACTGTCTAGGTTGAAGGTCAAGCTATAACCATAAGTGATAAATGTGAAACTGTAGAGGTCTGGTCGGCCCTTGAAGTCATCTCCCTGCTTCACCAGGGCCTGCCGGATGGTGTCCAGGCCACTCAGCACCACCACAGGGGTGGAGCCAATGCGGATCTGCAGCACGTCCCCATACTGCTTGCTCAGCTTGGTCAGAGACAGGTGTGGGTTCTTCCCCAGGGTCAGCATATGCCCAATAATGGGCCATCCCCAGGGTCCAGGTGGACTCTTTAGACCTTTGGGGACCCGGGTTCTTAAAGCTTTGACCACATAAAATACTATACAGAAGATGGCAGTGGCCAGTAGTAGCTCTGGGGTCAAGGAGATGTCATGGAACAATGCCATCTGTACCAGCTGCAGGGGAAATGGAAGGGTGGGGTGGTTTAGTATGGATTCTGAGTCTCCCTTTATTCCTTCACTCTCTCATTCAGTCAGTATACTTCCTGTTTGACTTTCAGCCACACACCAGGACACTGAAGATATACCTGTCATGTATCCTGTTCCCTCAGGAATTTGCCCTAACCACATCGCAGAATTCAAGGGCTGCAAAAGAGTCTCACAAACCTTATGTTTCCCAACTTTAGTGTCTGAATTTCCACTCCAGGCTCTCCTGTCTATGTCTTCTCCCATTTCCATTTCTGAGACAGGCGTGGATACAAATGACCATTCCAAAACAATGAAGCTAAAGACTTCTCCTCACCAGCCCCAATTACAGAGTGTTTGCTGGGCTTTCTACCAAAGGGTCTAACACAGTGTGGGCTCCCTGTTGGAGCCCTCTACACACTCATGGAGCAGAAGATGTCCCCTTGCCCAAGCAACAGAAGGTCAGTGTCCCTGGAATCAAAGCAATGATCTGTGGCATTCCCCTTCCTCGATGATTCTCTATCAATACCACAGGGACATGGCCTCTAAAAATGAGCCTTCATTGACCTTCATTCTTGGAGATTTAAGCAGGCGACAGCCAGGTCCAAGGTTCCCCAGTGCTAGGCAAGTATTCTCTCCCTGTCTTCTTACTCCAAGCAACCTCCTTAGAGACAGCCTATTTGAAACTCCTCAATTAAAGACTGGGGGACAGTGAGATGACTCAGTGGTTCAAAGCATTTACTGGTAAGCATGACAACCTGAGTTTGAGCCCTGGAATCCACATATGGAAAGAGAGAACTGACAACTGACTCCTGAAATTTATCCACTGAACTGTGGCATTCATACAGACAGATGAACACGTATCTCACACACACACACACACACACACAGAGAGAGAGAGAGAGAGAGAGAGAGAGAGAGAGAGAGAGAGAGAGAGAGAAGGATAAACTAAGGTTCAGGACTGAGAAGCAAGAAGCAAAACCTCAGACCTCCTTCAGTCTTCAGAGGATCCCCATTTCTCCATCTCTGAAAGCATTTAGGATATAGAAGCTGATTCTGAGATCAGAAAAGACACATATACCTGAAGGGTAGGAGCTGGAGTTTGCAGAGTTGTAGGAGACAACTACTCTGGGTTCAGGTGAGGGACCTTTTATAACACCACCTTCTCCGGACTGGCCCAACTGTTTGAGTCACTTGATATCCAAAGCTGGTTACAGCGCAACGTTAAAAGGATCAGTTCTTGGCTTTGTGTCAAGATCCCTCTGCCCTGCATTCTATTGTCTTTGGATCAGAAGATGTTCAGATTCCTTAGAGATAAATATTCAAGGCATTTTAGGGTCCAGGGTAGATAATACAATATTTCAAAGACAGCAGAGTCCAGGGGGTAAAAGTTAAACCTGTGGGCAGTATACCCTTTTTTTGCATTGTACCCCAGGCCAACCAGGGGCAGCTCAGGCTCCCTGTGAAGGCAGAGAGGGAGTTGCATTATTCTCCTGACTTTTCTCTATTGACAAACTACCTGACGAAAGTCAGTTAAGGAAGGAAGGTGGCTTTGACTCACAAGTTTGGAGTGTAGTCCGTGGTGGCAGGGTAGTCACAGCAGGAGGAACATGAGTCAGTGGGTCACTATGCATCTACAACAAGGAGCAGAGAGAGATGCATGCTGCTGCTTGGGACTCTCTCTCTCTCTCTCTCTCTCTCTCTCTCTCTCTCTCTCTCTCTCCCCCTCCTCCT
>NW_026067955.1:694590-700280 GCF_014885135.2 Alexandromys fortis
CCTCCCTCCCTCCCTCCCTCCCTCCCTCCCTCCCTTCCTCAACCAGGGACTGAAGCCTAGAAATGTCGTCCATGGTTTGATCCAAGTCAGAATGTGTCTTCTGTCCTCAGTTACGCTTTCTGGAAAGCTATGCCCTTGGGGCATCTTCTAGGTGACTCTAAATCACATCAGGATGACTCTGGAGATTAACCTTCATGGGTATGTTCTAGCTATGTCAACAATCCCTACACCTCTGTGGTGTGTGTGTGTGTGTGTGTGTGTGTGTGTGTGTGTGTGTGTGTGTGTGTAATTGAACCTACATCCACTAATATACTTGATGAAGACTCTGGCACTGAACTGTGTCTTGATTCCTCCCCCAAATTTTTATTTTTTCGAACTTTGTATTCTAAAGAGAGACCTTCTCTACCCTCTCTTTCCAGTGTATGATGGTAAGGAATTAATTAATGTCATCAATTGCTGCTTATGCCAACTGGCTTGGATTCATAGTCAACATCATTGGGCAGGCCAGCAGGGGAAGCACCAACAAATCAGACAAGTTCCAGAACCAAGAGACAAAAGAATTAAAAACAAATGGAAGGTTGTGTATAGTAGCACACCTTTCAATCCCAGCACTTAGGAGGCAAAAGAAGATGGATCTCTCTGAGTTCAAGGTCAGCCTGGTCTACATAGTAAGTTTGAGGACATCTGGGTTACATAGCAAGACGCTTTTTAAAAAAACATAAAATACTGTATATGAACTTGATTGGAGTCTCTGTTTAACAGAAACTAATTTTTAAAGTCACAGAAGACATTTTTTGGAAGGATAATTAAGGACTCATGGACATGGCCTGGAGAATATGCTACATTCCCGAATTAATGAATACTATTTATCTCAGATGTGACATACGATCATGCTGACATGCTATCTAGAACAGAACTAGCTAGTCTCCTAGTCCGATGAAGAGGCACCATGACCAAGGCAAGCCTTATAAAACGAAGCATTGAATTGGAGGCTTGATTGCAGTCTTAGAGGATCAGTCCATGATCATCATGGCAGGAAGCAGACAGGCATGGCGCCGGACTAATAGCTGAGAGCTTTTCATCTTTAACCATAGATAGAAGGCAGGGAGAGGTCAAGATTGGCTTGTTGTGGAGATTTGAGACCTCAAAGGCCACCCTCAGTGACAAAACTTCTCCAACAAGGCTACACTTCCTAATTCTTCCCACCAGTTCCAGTGAAGGGGGATCAAGTATTCGCAGGTCTGAGCCTATGAGGGCCATTCTCATTCAAATCACCACACGTGGGAAAATGTTCTTGTTGTTAGGAGGCTAATGCGGTGTGTTTCAGGGGTGCAGTTTCATGATACCTGCAACCTTTCAAGTGGTTCTTTTACAAAAAGCCAAGAAAAAAAAAACCCTGTATTTTGGAACTTTTGAGATGCTTCAGTGTGTTCATATGCTTGCCACTGAGCTGATGGCCTGATTTGCATCCTCAGGTCTCAATGAGCTAGGAGGAATTGTCCTATGACCTTCACATGTGTGCCTTGGCACATCCACTTACTGGCAAATGTGTGTACTCTCTCTTTCTCTCCCTCCTACACACACACCTACACAATAGATAAAACTTTAAAACTTAAAAAAAAAAAAAGCCGGGCAGTGGTGTGTGGTGAACACCTTTTAATCCCAGCACTCAGGAGACAGAAGTAGGCAGATCTCTGAGTTTGAGGCCAGCCTGGTCTACAGGAAAAAGTTCCAGGACAGCCAGGACTACACAGAGCAATCTTGTATTGGGGAAAAATAAAATAAAATTTTATACACACACACACACACACACACACACACACACACACTTTGGACTGTCAAAAATGGCTCCATGGGTTAAGGCGCTTGCTGCCAAGCCCAAGGACTTGGCTCTCCAGGACACATATGGTGGAAGGAGAGAATAGATCCTCCTGGATATCCTCTGACGTCCATGTGAGTGCCAAGGCACACAGACAGACACATGCTCGTGTTTCCCCTGCTACACACACACACACACACACACACACACACCTTTAAACTTCGGGATCAACTTGTGCACGTGTCAAGGATGTATTGTGGGATGTTTGTACACTGGGTGTCTATGTAATTGCTTTGATTGATGTAATTTAAAAAGTTGACTCGTCAATAGTTAGGCAGGAGACTATAGGCGGGACTTCTGGGCAGAGAGAGAACTCAGGGGAGAGGAAAGGCTGAGTTGTCTGCCAGTCAAGGAGGAAGCAGGGTGGGCAGCATGGAGATGAGGGAACAAGTCATATGGAAGAACGTACACCACAGAAATACGGGTTCATTCAAGTTGTAAGAATTAGTTAGGAACAATAAGACTAAGCTAAGGCTGAGCTTTCATAGTTAATATTAAATCTCCGTGCCATTATCTGTGGGCTGGCAGTCCTGAAGAGAAAGTACAAGGATGGGGACTCTGACAGAGTCACAGAGCAGTGTGAAGACGGCTGGGAAGGAGGGAACACGGTTTCCCGTCTCAGTCTTCACTGCGTTCAGCTCACTCAGTGGAACAGGTCAGAAAATGAGGCTAAGTTTCATACAGATTTCTTTTCTTCTTTCTCCTTAACTGAATGCCATGGCTTATTTTATCTAGATGCCTCCCCACCCTTTATTATGAGATAGCAGCTATTGTAGCCTTGGCTGTCCTGGAACACACTATGCAAACTGGCCTCTAACTCAGAGATTTATGCCCTCTGCATTCTGAGTGCTAGGATTAAAGGTCTGTGTCATGATGCCTGGCTGTAGATGTACTTTAAAATAACAAACAGACAGAAACTGTTTTTATTTTATTTTGGGCATGTGTGAGTGTTTTGCCCCCATGTGTGTTTGTGAATCACGTGGGTGCAGTGCCCATGGTGGCCAGGAGAGGGCATCAAATACCATTGGGGCCAGAGTTATAGATGGTATTGAGTCACCAAATGGGTGGGGGACCAGGGTCCTTTGGAAGAGCACTGAGCCACCTCTCCAGCTCCTAGATGCCATCAATTTTCATTTACTGCTATTTATTCTTTTCAGGGTCCCTCTTTGGGATACTAGGTGATATTTAGACATGGAAACTCAGCTGTGACAAGGTTCTCAGGCTGCCCTTGGTTCTGATGACTTTGACGATTCTCAGGAGCCTGGGTCAAGTGTTTTGCTGTACATCTGTCTGTTAGAATTGGTCAGCTGTTTTTCTTCTGGCAAGTCTGTGGGTGTGGGTTGTTGGTAGAAGGGTTTCAGAGGTAAAACAACATTAACACGATCAGCCATTGTCTTTGAGATTTTTGTCGGTTGACTGAATAGTGACTGTCAACTTTCTCCAAAGTATACTTGATGTTAAGCTGAGAAGTGATTTTATCCATTTTTTAAAATATGTATTTCAACATGATTTCTTTATTGGTTCTTTGGGACCTTCACATCATGTACCCTCATTCTGTTCATGTCCCAGTCTGCCACATCCCTCATCTTTGCAGCATCTCCCCAACAGAAAATTTTTAAAAAGCTGAAACCAAACCAAGCAAGCAGACAAACAAAAACCTGCTCCCCTGTCTTTCCCATGTTCCAAGCACCTCTTCATCCATCTTAGTGCCATTTTAGGGAGTATGGTGTGTCCCACAGCATACCATGCTCATTGCAGTGAGTCACTGGTCTGGTTCAAGGCCTTTGTTTTCTGGTACACCATCATCACTTGACCCTGACGGACACTCTTCTCAGATACCCTGCACCAGCTCTGAGTCCAGTCCCTTCACGAGCTCCAGCTGGTTATTGATAGGGTAGATGTTAGGGTGTGCCAATCCAAAACCCTGGATGTGGTCCTGTGTGGTAGCTGAGCTGGTGTCAGTCTGGGCCACTGAGGCAACACTCCTCAGATGAGGGAGGGGTGGAGCCGGCTCTCCTAGGCTCTTGACATCAAGGCCAGCTCTCTCGTGGTTATGGTGAGAGGTGGGACTATCTCTCCCGAGTGGGCTCTTGCTGCACTGTCCTGCAAGGGGCAAGGCCAGCTTTCTCAGGGCCAGCAAACAGTGGCTCTAGCTCAGCAAGGCCGTCTGATTTCATCACGCATGGCTCCTAGGGCCTCCTGCAGTAACACAGGCCTCAAAGTCAACACAGACGTCAGCTGCAGCAGCACCAGGGCCAGGACAGCACCAAAGCTACGGGGGGCACCGCAGGCCACTCAGATCAGCCTGGCTCTGGAACCCACAAGGCCCTCGGACGCCAATAAGGCCACAGGGTGTAGCCCAGACCCCAGGATTCTGTGCGACCATTAATAGCAACATGGGCCTCTGACTTCAACACAGACCCTGAATTTTACCTGTTTTAAAGTCATTTTTTTCTCTCTTTCCAGTCTGCACCTTTTGAAAGAAGTCACTGTGCACAGCTCACGCCCAAGTAGTGAGGAGTAGCTACATAAATATTTGGACATTTTTCTATGAGAGATTGCTTTTTTAAACACTGTTTTTGAATATTAAATACAAGAGAGCAGGGGGTGCAGCTCAGTTGGCACAGGACTTGCCAACCATGCATCAGGATCCAGTTTGATTCTTAGCTTTTTGTCAATGGAGCATGGTGTTGCACGCCTGTAAACGCAACTCTTGGGAGGTGCGGCCAGGAAGGTCAGAGGTTCAAGGTCATTCCTGGACTCCTAGGGATTTGGAGGCCAGCCAGGGCTACTTGAAAGTTTCTCAAAAATAAAACAAACCCCTCACAATAAAGAAAAGTGCACATATCATACCTAGCTCAAGGAAATTTTTTGTTTGGTTTGGTTCGGTTTGAGACACTCGTACTATATAGCACAGGGCACATGCACACTTCCAGGAACTTGAATATGACTAGGGCATCAGGGGAACGAAGAAAAGACAGACAGATGGACAGAAAATAGAGAGACAGAGAGAACGCTTGGATCGGGTTCTGGGCTCTCAAATGGAGGAACTTCAGTACCCTGGAAGCTCAGTGTGTTTATTGTATGGAGTTGAACGGAGTGGTGGGGTTAGAAGACACAGCTGAACAAGGAGGTGGGGTTATCATAAACTGATAAGGAGGCGGGGCTTATGGTACAAAGCTGGATCAAGGAGACAGGTGTAGCTAACCTCAGTGGGAGCAGTCTCTGGAGGGGAGTAGACTTCAGGTTGTAAATATCCAGGGAGCGACAGCTGTGGTAGACATTTTCTGCACACACTGTCAACACCTGCACACAGATCAGAAGAAATGCATTGCCTCTGAGCCTCACTTTGGGGGAGAAGGCTTTCTCTCCATGAGTCTGAGGCTCTGGGGTCCTTGGCATGGCTGTGCCCGTGGCAACAGCACACATTCACGCAGGACTTCAGTCACTCAGAGCTTACTTTGCTTGCTACGAAATAGTCCAGTCTGGCCTAGAATTCAAAAGCCTGGGGTCTACAAATACTGGAAATAGAGTCACATAGCCCTAGTGCCTGACCTCCGTGCATCTTCACTAACCTGACAAGTAAGGGTAAGTATTATTTGTGTTACGTGCATTTCCTTGCAAGAGTGTGTATGCACCACATGGCACTCAGGAGCTCTCGGAGGCCATATCCTCTAGAACTGGAATTATAGGTCATCGTGACTATCACATGGGTGCTGCGAACTGAACTTGGGTCCTCTGCAAGAGCAGTAATTGCTGAGACATCAATTTAGCCCTAACTTTTTTTTTTTTTTTTTTTTTTTTTTGAGAC